>NW_027308303.1:30000-32500 GCF_047496885.1 Scyliorhinus torazame | reverse complement strand
CTCTGTCACATTCTCTCTCTCTCTGTCTGTCACATTCTCTCTCTCTGTCACATTCTCTCTTTCTCTGTCACATTCTCTCTCTCTCTCTCTGTCACATTCTCTCTCTCTCCCTGTCACTTTCTCTCTGTCTCTCTGAGTCACATTCTCTCTGTCTCTCACTCTCTGTCGCATTCTCTCTCTCTCTGTCACATTCTCTCTCTCTCTCTCACATTCTCCCTCTCTCTCTCTATCACATTCTCTCTTCCTCTGTCACATTCTCTCTCTGTCAGATTCTCTCTCTCAGTCACATTCTCGCTCTCTCTCTGTCACATTCTCTCTCTCTCTCTATCTCTTGTCACATTCTCCCTCTCTTTCTCTGTGTCACATTCTCCCTCTGTCACATTCTCTCTCTCTCGATCTTTGTCACATTCTCTCTCTCTCTCTCTCTGTCACATTCTCTGTCTGTCACATTCTCTCTCTCTGTCACATTCTCTCTCTCTGTCACATTCTCTCTTTCTCTGTCACATTCTCTCTCTCTCTCTGTCACATTCTCTCTCTCTCCCTGTCACATTCTCTCTGTCTCTCTGAGTCACATTCTCTCTGTCTCTCACTCTCTGTCGCATTCTCTCTCTCTCTGTCACATTATCTCTCTCTCTCTCACATTCTCCCTCTCTCTCTCTATCACATTCTCTCTCTCTCTCACACTCTCTCCGTCACATTCTCTCTCTCTCTGTCACATTCTCTCTCTCTCTCTGTCACATTCTCTCTCTCTCTGTCACATTCTCTCTATCTCTCTGTCACATTCTCTCTCTCACTCGATCTTTGTCACATTCTCTCTATCTCAGTCACATTCTCCGTCTCCCTCTCTGTCACATTCTCTCTCTCTATCTCTGTCACATTGTCTCTCTCTCTGTCACATTCTCTCTTCCTCTGTCACATTCTCTCTCTGTCACATTCTCTCTCTCAGTCACATTCTCTCTCTCTGTCACATTTTCGCTCTCTCTCTGTCACATTCTCTCTCTCTATCTCTTGTCACATTCTCCCTCTCTTTCTCTGTGTCACATTCTCCCTCTGTCACATTCTCTCTCTCTCGATCTTTGTCACATTCTCTCTATCTCTGTCACATTCTCTCACTCTCTCTCTCTCTGTCACATTCTCTCTCTGTCACATTCTCTCTCTCTCTGTCACATTCTCTCTCTCTGTCACATTCTCTCTCTCTCTGTCTGTCACATTCTCTCTCTCTGTCACATTCTCTCTTTCTCTGTCACATTCTCTCTCTCTCTCTCTCTGTCACATTCTCTCTCGCTCCCTGTCACATTCTCTCTGTCTCTCTGAGTCACATTCTCTCTGTCTCTCACTCTCTGTCACATTCTCTCTCTCTCTGTCACATTCTCTCTCTCTCTCTCACATTCTCCCTCTCTCTCTCTATCACATTCTCTCTCTGTCACATTCTCTCTCTGTCACATTCTCTCTCTCTCTGTAAAATTCTCTCTCTCTCTGTCACATTCTCTCTCTCTCTGTCACATTCTCTCTGTCTCTCTGTCACATTCTCTCTCTCTCTGTCACATTCTCTCTATCTCTCTGTCACATTCTCTCTCTCTCTCGATCTTTGTCACATTCTCTCTATCTCTGTCACATTCTCTCTCTGTCACATTCTCTCTCTGTCACATTGTCTCTCTCTGTCACATTCTCTCTCTCTGTCACATTCTCTCTCTCTCTGTCACACTCTCTCTCTCTATTTCTGTCACATTCTCTCTCTCTCTCTGTCACATTCTCTCTCTCTGTCACATTCTCTCTCTGTCACATTTGCTCTCTCTCTGTCACATTCTCTCTAATTGTCACATTCTCTCTCTCTCTGTCACATTCTCTCTCTCTGTCACACACTCTCTCTCTCTCTCTCTGTCCCATTCTCACTCTCTCTGTCACATTCTCTCTCTCTATCACATACTCTCTCTCTGTCACATTCTCTCTTCCTCTGTCACATTCTCTCTCTGTCACATTCTCTCTCTCTCTGTCACATTCTCTCTCTCAGTCACATTCTCTCTCTCTGTCACATTCTCGCTCTCTCTCTGTCACATTCTCTCTCTCTCTCTATCTCTTGTCACATTCTCCCTCTCTTTCTCTGTGTCACATTCTCCCTCTGTCACATTCTCTCTCTCTCGATCTTTGTCACATTTTCTCTCTCTCTCTCTCTCTGTCACATTCTCTCTCTGTCACATTCTCTCTCTCGGTCACATTCTGTCTCTCTCTGTCTGTCACATTCTCTCTCTCTGTCACATTCTCTCTTTCTCTGTCACATTCTCTCTCTCTCTGTCACATTCTCTCTTTCTTTGTCACATTCTCTCTCTCTCTCTGTCACATACTCTCTCTCTCTCTGTCACATACTCTATCTCTCTCTGTCACATTCTCTCTCTCTCTCACTGTCACATTCTCTCGCTCTCTCACACATTCTCTCTGTCACATTCTCTCTCTCTCTCTGTCACATACTCTCTCTCTCTCTGTCACATACTCTATCTCTCTC
>NW_027308303.1:0-27500 GCF_047496885.1 Scyliorhinus torazame | reverse complement strand
CGCTCTCTCACACATTCTCTCTGTCACATTCTCTATCTCTCTCTGTCACATTCTCTCTCTCCCTCTCTGTCACATTATCTCTCTCTATCTCTGTGACATTGTCTCTCTCTCTGTCACATTCTCTCTTCCTCTGTCACATTCTCTCTCTGTCACATTCTCTCTCTCAGTCACATTCTCGCTCTCTCTCTGTCACATTCTCTCTCTCTCTCTATCTCTTGTCACATTCTCCCTCTCTTTCTCTGTGTCACATTCTCCCTCTGTCACATTCTCTCTCTCTCGATCTTTGTCACATTCTCTCTCTCTCTCTCTCTGTCACATTCTCTCTCTGTCACATTCTCTCTCTCTGTCACATTCTCTCTCTCTCTGTCTGTCACATTCTCTCTCTCTGTCACATTCTCTCTTTCTCTGTCACATTCTCTCTCTCTCTCTCTGTCACATTCTCTCTCTCTCCCTGTCACTTTCTCTCTGTCTCTCTGAGTCACATTCTCTCTGTCTCTCACTCTCTGTCGCATTCTCTCTCTCTCTGTCACATTCTCTCTCTCTCTCTCACATTCTCCCTCTCTCTCTCTATCACATTCTCTCTTCCTCTGTCACATTCTCTCTCTGTCAGATTCTCTCTCTCAGTCACATTCTCGCTCTCTCTCTGTCACATTCTCTCTCTCTCTCTATCTCTTGTCACATTCTCCCTCTCTTTCTCTGTGTCACATTCTCCCTCTGTCACATTCTCTCTCTCTCGATCTTTGTCACATTCTCTCTCTCTCTCTCTCTGTCACATTCTCTGTCTGTCACATTCTCTCTCTCTGTCACATTCTCTCTCTCTGTCACATTCTCTCTTTCTCTGTCACATTCTCTCTCTCTCTCTGTCACATTCTCTCTCTCTCCCTGTCACATTCTCTCTGTCTCTCTGAGTCACATTCTCTCTGTCTCTCACTCTCTGTCGCATTCTCTCTCTCTCTGTCACATTCTCTCTCTCTCTCTCACATTCTCCCTCTCTCTCTCTATCACATTCTCTCTCTCTCTCACACTCTCTCTGTCACATTCTCTCTCTCTCTGTAAAATTCTCTCTCTCTCCGTCACATTCTCTCTCTCTCTGTCACATTCTCTCTCTCTCTCTGTCACATTCTCTCTCTCTCTGTCACATTCTCTCTATCTCTCTGTCACATTCTCTCTCTCACTCGATCTTTGTCACATTCTCTCTATCTCAGTCACATTCTCCGTCTCCCTCTCTGTCACATTCTCTCTCTCTATCTCTGTCACATTGTCTCTCTCTCTGTCACATTCTCTCTTCCTCTGTCACATTCTCTCTCTGTCACATTCTCTCTCTCAGTCACATTCTCTCTCTCTGTCACATTTTCGCTCTCTCTCTGTCACATTCTCTCTCTCTATCTCTTGTCACATTCTCCCTCTCTTTCTCTGTGTCACATTCTCCCTCTGTCACATTCTCTCTCTCTCGATCTTTGTCACATTCTCTCTATCTCTGTCACATTCTCTCACTCTCTCTCTCTCTGTCACATTCTCTCTCTGTCACATTCTCTCTCTCTCTGTCACATTCTCTCTCTCTGTCACATTCTCTCTCTCTCTGTCTGTCACATTCTCTCTCTCTGTCACATTCTCTCTTTCTCTGTCACATTCTCTCTCTCTCTCTCTCTGTCACATTCTCTCTCGCTCCCTGTCACATTCTCTCTGTCTCTCTGAGTCACATTCTCTCTGTCTCTCACTCTCTGTCACATTCTCTCTCTCTCTGTCACATTCTCTCTCTCTCTCTCACATTCTCCCTCTCTCTCTCTATCACATTCTCTCTCTGTCACATTCTCTCTCTGTCACATTCTCTCTCTCTCTGTAAAATTCTCTCTCTCTCTGTCACATTCTCTCTCTCTCTGTCACATTCTCTCTGTCTCTCTGTCACATTCTCTCTCTCTCTGTCACATTCTCTCTATCTCTCTGTCACATTCTCTCTCTCTCTCGATCTTTGTCACATTCTCTCTATCTCTGTCACATTCTCTCTCTGTCACATTCTCTCTCTGTCACATTGTCTCTCTCTGTCACATTCTCTCTCTCTGTCACATTCTCTCTCTCTCTGTCACACTCTCTCTCTCTATTTCTGTCACATTCTCTCTCTCTCTCTGTCACATTCTCTCTCTCTGTCACATTCTCTCTCTGTCACATTTGCTCTCTCTCTGTCACATTCTCTCTAATTGTCACATTCTCTCTCTCTCTGTCACATTCTCTCTCTCTGTCACACACTCTCTCTCTCTCTCTCTGTCCCATTCTCACTCTCTCTGTCACATTCTCTCTCTCTATCTCTGTCACATTCTCTCTCTCTTTCTGTGTCACGTTATCTCTCTGTCACATTCTCTCTCTCTCTCTCTGTCACATTCTCTCTCTCTGTGTCACATTCTCTCTTTCTCTGTCACATTCTCTCTCTCTCTCTGTCACATACTCTCTCTCTGTCACATTCTCTCTTCCTCTGTCACATTCTCTCTCTGTCACATTCTCTCTCTCTCTGTCACATTCTCTCTCTCAGTCACATTCTCTCTCTCTGTCACATTCTCGCTCTCTCTCTGTCACATTCTCTCTCTCTCTCTATCTCTTGTCACATTCTCCCTCTCTTTCTCTGTGTCACATTCTCCCTCTGTCACATTCTCTCTCTCTCGATCTTTGTCACATTTTCTCTCTCTCTCTCTCTCTGTCACATTCTCTCTCTGTCACATTCTCTCTCTCGGTCACATTCTGTCTCTCTCTGTCTGTCACATTCTCTCTCTCTGTCACATTCTCTCTCTCTCTCTGTCACATTCTCTCTCTCTCTCTGTCACATTCTCTCTCTCTCTGTCACATTCTCTCTCTCTCTCTGTCACATTATCTCTCTGTCTCTCTCTCTCTCTGTCACATTCTCTCTCTCTCTATCTGTCACATTCTCTCTCTCTCCCTGTCACATTCTCTGTCTCTCTGTCACATTCTCTCTCTCTCTCTCTCTCTCTATCACATTCTCTCTCTCTCTATCACATTCTCTCTCTGTCACATTCTCTCTCTCTGTCACATTCTCTGTAATTGTCACATTCTCTCTCTCTGTCACATTCTCTCTTTCTTTGTCACATTCTCTCTCTCTCTCTGTCACATACTCTCTCTCTCTCTGTCACATACTCTATCTCTCTCTGTCACATTCTCTCTCTCTCTCACTGTCACATTCTCTCGCTCTCTCACACATTCTCTCTGTCACATTCTCTCTCTCTCTCTGTCACATACTCTCTCTCTCTCTGTCACATACTCTATCTCTCTCTGTCACATTAACTCTCTCTATCTCTGTCACATTGTCTCTCTCTCTGTCACATTCTCTCTTCCTCTGTCACATTCTCTCTCTGTCACATTCTCTCTCTCAGTCACATTCTCTCTCTCTGTCACATTCTCGCTCTCTCTCTGTCACATTCTCTCTCTCTCTCTATCTCTTGTCACATTCTCCCTCTCTTTCTCTGTGTCACATTCTCCCTCTGTCACATTCTCTCTCTCTCGATCTTTGTCACATTCTCTCTCTCTCTCTCTCTCTGTCACATTCTCTCTCTGTCACATTCTCTCTCTCTCTGTCTGTCACATTCTCTCTCTCTGTCACATTCTCTCTTTCTCTGTCACATTCTCTCTCTCTCTCGCTGTCACATTCTCTCTCTCCCTGTCACATTCTCTCTCTCTCTCTCACAATCTCCCTCTCTCTCTCTGTCACACACTCTCTCTCTCTCTCTCTCTGTCACATTCTCTCTCTCTCTGTCACATTCTCTCTCTCTTTCTGTGTCACGTTATCTCTCTGTCACATTCTCTCTCTCTCTCTCTCTGTCACATTCTCTCTCTCTGTGTCACATTCTCTCTTTCTCTGTCACATTCTCTCTCTCTCTGTCACATACTCTCTCTCTCTCTGTCACATACTCTATCTCTCTCTGTCACATTCTCTCTCTCCCTCTCTGTCACATTATCTTTCTCTCTCTCTGTCACATTGTCTCTCTCTCTGTCACATTCTCTCTTACTCTGTCACATTCTCTCTGTCACATTCTCTCTCTCTCTGTCACATTCTCTCTCTCAGTCACATTCTCTCTCTCTCTCACATTCTCGCTCTCTCTCACATTCTCGCTCTCTCTCTGTCACATTCTCTCTCTCTCTCTATCTCTTGTCACATTCTCCCTCTCTTTCTCTGTGTCACATTCTCCCTCTGTCACATTCTCTGTCTCTCGATCTTTGTCACATTTTCTCTCTCTCTCTCTCTCTGTCACATTCTCTCTCTGTCACATTCTCTCTCTCTCTGTCTGTCACATTCTCTCTCTCTGTCACAATCTCTCTTTCTCTGTCACATTCTCTCTCTCTCTGTCACATTCTCTCTTTCTCTGTCACATTCTCTCTCTCTCTCTGTCACATACTCTCTCTCTCTCTGTCACATACTCTATCTCTCTCTTTCACATTCTCTCTCTCTCTCACTGTCACATTCTCTCGCTCTCTCACACATTCTCTCTGTCACATTCTCTATCTCTCTCTGTCACATTCTCTCTCTCCCTCTCTGTCACATTATCTCTCTCTATCACATTGTCTCTCTCTCTGTCACATTCTCTCTTCCTCTGTCACATTCTCTCTCTGTCACATTCTCTCTCTCAGTCACATTCTCGCTCTCTCTCTGTCACATTCTCTCTCTCTCTCTATCTCTTGTCACATTCTCCCTCTCTTTCTCTGTGTCACATTCTCCCTCTGTCACATTCTCTCTCTCTCGATCTTTGTCACATTCTCTCTCTCTCTCTCTCTGTCACATTCTCTCTCTGTCACATTCTCTCTCTCTGTCACATTCTCTCTCTCTCTGTCTGTCACATTCTCTCTCTCTGTCACATTCTCTCTTTCTCTGTCACATTCTCTCTCTCTCTCTCTGTCACATTCTCTCTCTCTCCCTGTCACTTTCTCTCTGTCTCTCTGAGTCACATTCTCTCTGTCTCTCACTCTCTGTCGCATTCTCTCTCTCTCTGTCACATTCTCTCTCTCTGTCACACTCTCTCTCTCTCTGTCTGTCACATTCTCTCTCTCTGTCACATTCTCTCTTTCTCTGTCACATTCTCTCTCTCTCACTCTCTCTGTCACATTCTCTCTCGCTCCCTGTCACATTCTCTCTGTCTCTCTGAGTCACATTCTCTCTGTCTCTCACTCTCTGTCACATTCTCTCTCTCTCTGTCACATTCTCTCTCTCTCTCTCACATTCTCCCTCTCTCTCTCTATCACATTCTCTCTCTGTCACATTCTCTCTCTGTCACATTCTCTCTCTCTCTGTAAAATTCTCTCTCTCTCTGTCACATTCTCTCTCTCTCTGTCACATTCTCTCTGTCTCTCTGTCACATTCTCTCTCTCTCTGTCACATTCTCTCTATCTCTCTGTCACATTCTCTCTCTCTCTCGATCTTTGTCACATTCTCTCTATCTCTGTCACATTCTCTCTCTGTCACATTCTCTCTCTGTCACATTGTCTCTCTCTGTCACATTCTCTCTCTCTGTCACATTCTCTCTCTCTCTGTCACACTCTCTCTCTCTATTTCTGTCACATTCTCTCTCTCTCTCTGTCACATTCTCTCTCTCTGTCACATTCTCTCTCTGTCACATTCGCTCTCTCTCTGTCACATTCTCTCTAATTGTCACATTCTCTCTCTCTCTGTCACATTCTCTCTCTCTGTCACACACTCTCTCTCTCTCTCTCTGTCCCATTCTCACTCTCTCTGTCACATTCTCTCTCTCTATCTCTGTCACATTCTCTCTCTCTTTCTGTGTCACGTTATCTCTCTGTCACATTCTCTCTCTCTCTCTCTGTCACATTCTCTCTCTCTGTGTCACATTCTCTCTTTCTCTGTCACATTCTCTCTCTCTCTCTGTCACATACTCTCTCTCTGTCACATTCTCTCTTCCTCTGTCACATTCTCTCTCTGTCACATTCTCTCTCTCTCTGTCACATTCTCTCTCTCAGTCACATTCTCTCTCTCTGTCACATTCTCGCTCTCTCTCTGTCACATTCTCTCTCTCTCTCTATCTCTTGTCACATTCTCCCTCTCTTTCTCTGTGTCACATTCTCCCTCTGTCACATTCTCTCTCTCTCGATCTTTGTCACATTTTCTCTCTCTCTCTCTCTCTGTCACATTCTCTCTCTGTCACATTCTCTCTCTCGGTCACATTCTGTCTCTCTCTGTCTGTCACATTCTCTCTCTCTGTCACATTCTCTCTTTCTCTGTCACATTCTCTCTCTCTCTGTCACATTCTCTCTTTCTTTGTCACATTCTCTCTCTCTCTCTGTCACATACTCTCTCTCTCTCTGTCACATACTCTATCTCTCTCTGTCACATTCTCTCTCTCTCTCACTGTCACATTCTCTCGCTCTCTCACACATTCTCTCTGTCACATTCTCTCTCTCTCTCTGTCACATACTCTCTCTCTCTCTGTCACATACTCTATCTCTCTCTGTCACATTAACTCTCTCTATCTCTGTCACATTGTCTCTCTCTCTGTCACATTCTCTCTTCCTCTGTCACATTCTCTCTCTGTCACATTCTCTCTCTCAGTCACATTCTCTCTCTCTGTCACATTCTCGCTCTCTCTCTGTCACATTCTCTCTCTCTCTCTATCTCTTGTCACATTCTCCCTCTCTTTCTCTGTGTCACATTCTCCCTCTGTCACATTCTCTCTCTCTCGATCTTTGTCACATTCTCTCTCTCTCTCTCTCTGTCACATTCTCTCTCTGTCACATTCTCTCTCTCTCTGTCTGTCACATTCTCTCTCTCTGTCACATTCTCTCTTTCTCTGTCACATTCTCTCTCTCTCTCGCTGTCACATTCTCTCTCTCTCTCTCACAATCTCCCTCTCTCTCTCTGTCACACACTCTCTCTCTCTCTCTCTCTGTCACATTCTCTCTCTCTCTGTCACATTCTCTCTCTCTTTCTGTGTCACGTTATCTCTCTGTCACATTCTCTCTCTCTCTCTCTCTGTCACATTCTCTCTCTCTGTGTCACATTCTCTCTTTCTCTGTCACATTCTCTCTCTCTCTGTCACATACTCTCTCTCTCTCTGTCACATACTCTATCTCTCTCTGTCACATTCTCTCTCTCCCTCTCTGTCACATTATCTTTCTCTCTCTCTGTCACATTGTCTCTCTCTCTGTCACATTCTCTCTTCCTCTGTCACATTCTCTCTGTCACATTCTCTCTCTCTCTGTCACATTCTCTCTCTCAGTCACATTCTCTCTCTCTCTCACATTCTCGCTCTCTCTCACATTCTCGCTCTCTCTCTGTCACATTCTCTCTCTCTCTCTATCTCTTGTCACATTCTCCCTCTCTTTCTCTGTGTCACATTCTCCCTCTGTCACATTCTCTCTCTCTCGATCTTTGTCACATTTTCTCTCTCTCTCTCTCTCTGTCACATTCTCTCTCTGTCACATTCTCTCTCTCTCTGTCTGTCACATTCTCTCTCTCTGTCACAATCTCTCTTTCTCTGTCACATTCTCTCTCTCTCTGTCACATTCTCTCTTTCTCTGTCACATTCTCTCTCTCTCTCTGTCACATACTCTCTCTCTCTCTGTCACATACTCTATCTCTCTCTTTCACATTCTCTCTCTCTCTCACTGTCACATTCTCTCGCTCTCTCACACATTCTCTCTGTCACATTCTCTCTCTCCCTCTCTGTCACATTATCTCTCTCTATCACATTGTCTCTCTCTCTGTCACATTCTCTCTTCCTCTGTCACATTCTCTCTCTGTCACATTCTCTCTCTCAGTCACATTCTCGCTCTCTCTCTGTCACATTCTCTCTCTCTCTCTATCTCTTGTCACATTCTCCCTCTCTTTCTCTGTGTCACATTCTCCCTCTGTCACATTCTCTCTCTCTCGATCTTTGTCACATTCTCTCTCTCTCTCTCTCTGTCACATTCTCTCTCTGTCACATTCTCTCTCTCTGTCACATTCTCTCTCTCTCTGTCTGTCACATTCTCTCTCTCTGTCACATTCTCTCTCTCTCCCTGTCACTTTCTCTCTGTCTCTCTGAGTCACATTCTCTCTGTCTCTCACTCTCTGTCGCATTCTCTCTCTCTCTGTCACATTCTCTCTCTCTCTCTCACATTCTCCCTCTCTCTCTCTATCACATTCTCTCTTCCTCTGTCACATTCTCTCTCTGTCAGATTCTCTCTCTCAGTCACATTCTCGCTCTCTCTCTGTCACATTCTCTCTCTCTCTCTATCTCTTGTCACATTCTCCCTCTCTTTCTCTGTGTCACATTCTCCCTCTGTCACATTCTCTCTCTCTCGATCTTTGTCACATTCTCTCTCTCTCTCTCTCTCTCTGTCACATTCTCTGTCTGTCACATTCTCTCTCTCTGTCACATTCTCTCTCTCTGTCACATTCTCTCTTTCTCTGTCACATTCTCTCTCTCTCTCTGTCACATTCTCTCTCTCTCCCTGTCACATTCTCTCTGTCTCTCTGAGTCACATTCTCTCTGTCTCTCACTCTCTGTCGCATTCTCTCTCTCTCTGTCACATTCTCTCTCTCTCTCTCACATTCTCCCTCTCTCTCTCACACACTCTCTCTCTCACTCTCTTCACATTCTCTCTCTCTCTCTCACACTCTCTCCTCTCTGTCACACATTCTCTCTCTCTCTGTCACATCTCCTCTCTCTCCTCTGTCACATTCTCTCTCTCTGTCCTCTCTCTCTGTCACATTCTCTCTCTCTCTCTGTCACTTCTCTCTCTCTCTGTCACATTCTCTCTATCTCTCTGTCACATTCTCTCGTCTCACTCTCTGTCACATTCTCTCTATCTCTGTCACATTTCTCTCTCTCTCCATTCTCTTCTCCTCTGTCACATTCTCTCTCTCTAATCTCTCTCTCATTCTCCCATCTCTCTCTCTCTGTCACATTCTCTCTCTCTCTGTCACATCCTCTGTCACATTGTCTCTCTCTCTGTCACATTCTCTCTTCCTCTGTCACATTCTCTCTCTGTCACATTCTCTCTCTCAGTCACATTCTCTCTCTCTGTCACATTTTCGCTCTCTCTCTGTCACATTCTCTCTCTCTCTCTATCTCTTGTCACATTCTCCCTCTCTTTCTCTGTGTCACATTCTCCCTCTGTCACATTCTCTCTCTCTCGATCTTTGTCACATTCTCTCTATCTCTGTCACATTCTCTCACTCTCTGTCACATTCTCTCTCTGTCACATTCTCTCTCTCTCTGTCACATTCTCTCTCTCTGTCACATTCTCTCTCTCTCTGTCTGTCACATTCTCTCTCTCTGTCACATTCTCTCTTTCTCTGTCACATGCTCTCTCTCTCTCTCTCTGTCACATTCTCTCTCGCTCCCTGTCACATTCTCTCTGTCTCTCTGAGTCACATTCTCTCTGTCTCTCACTCTCTGTCACATTCTCTCTCTCTCTGTCACATTCTCTCTCTCTCTCTCACATTCTCCCTCTCTCTCTCTATCACATTCTCTCTCTGTCACATTCTCTCTCTGTCACATTCTCTCTCTCTCTATAAAATTCTCTCTCTCTCTGTCACATTCTCTCTCTCTCTGTCACATTCTCTCTGTCTCTCTGTCACATTCTCTCTCTCTCTGTCACATTCTCTCTATCTCTCTGTCACATTCTCTCTCTCTCTCGATCTTTGTCACATTCTCTCTATCTCTGTCACATTCTCTCTCTGTCACATTCTCTCTCTGTCACATTCTCTCTCTGTCACATTGTCTCTCTCTGTCACATTCTCTCTCTCTGTCACATTCTCTCTCTCTCTGTCACACTCGCTCTCTCTATTTCTGTCACATTCTCTCTCTCTCTCTGTCACATTCTCTCTCTCTGTCACATTCTCTCTCTGTCACATTCACTCTCTCTCTGTCACATTCTCTCTAATTGTCACATTCTCTCTCTCTCTGTCACATTCTCTCTCTCTCTGTCACACACTCTCTCTCTCTCTCTCTGTCCCATTCTCACTCTCTCTGTCACATTCTCTCTCTCTATCTCTGTCACATTCTCTCTCTCTTTCTGTGTCACGTTATCTCTCTGTCACATTCTCTCTCTCTCTCTCTGTCACATTCTCTCTCTCTGTCTCACATTCTCTCTTTCTCTGTCACATTCTCTCTCTCTCTCTGTCACATACTCTCTCTCTGTCACATTCTCTCTTCCTCTGTCACATTCTCTCTCTGTCACATTCTCTCTCTCTCTGTCACATTCTCTCTCTCAGTCACATTCTCTCTCTCTGTCACATTCTCGCTCTCTCTCTGTCACATTCTCTCTCTCTCTCTATCTCTTGTCACATTCTCCCTCTCTTTCTCTGTGTCACATTCTCCCTCTGTCACATTCTCTCTCTCTCGATCTTTGTCACATTTTCTCTCTCGCTCTCTCTCTGTCACATTCTCTCTCTGTCACATTCTCTCTCTCGGTCACATTCTGTCTCTCTCTGTCTGTCACATTCTCTCTCTCTGTCACATTCTCTCTTTCTCTGTCACATTCTCTCTCTCTCTGTCACATTCTCTCTTTCTCTGTCACATTCTCTCTCTCTCTCTGTCACATACTCTCTCTCTCTCTGTCACATACTCTATCTCTCTCTGTCACATTCTCTCTCTCTCTCACTGTCACATTCTCTCGCTCTCTCACACATTCTCTCTGTCACATTCTCTCTCTCTCTCTGTCACATACTCTCTCTCTCTCTGTCACATACTCTATCTCTCTCTGTCACATTATCTCTCTCTATCTCTGTCACATTGTCTCTCTCTCTGTCACATTCTCTCTTCCTCTGTCACATTCTCTCTCTGTCACATTCTCTCTCTCAGTCACATTCTCTCTCTCTGTCACATTCTCGCTCTCTCTCTGTCACATTCTCTCTCTCTCTCTATCTCTTGTCACATTCTCCCTCTCTTTCTCTGTGTCACATTCTCCCTCTGTCACATTCTCTCTCTCTCGATCTTTGTCACATTCTCTCTCTCTCTCTCTCTCTGTCACATTCTCTCTCTGTCACATTCTCTCTCTCTGTCACATTCTCTCTTTCTCTGTCACATTCTCTCTCTCTCTCGCTGTCACATTCTCTCTCTCCCTGTCACATTCTCTCTCTCTCTCTCACATTCTCCCTCTCTCTCTCTATCACATTCTCTCTCTCTCACACTCTCTCTGTCACATTCTCTCTCTCTCTGTAAAATTCTCTCTCTCTCTGTCACATTCTCTCTCTCTCTGTCACATTCTCTCTCTCTCTGTCACATTCTCTCTATCTCTCTGTCAGATTCTCTCTCTCTCTCGATCTTTGTCACATTCTCTCTATCTCAGTCACATTCTCCGTCTCCCTCTCTGTCACATTCTCTCTCTCTATCTCTGTCACATTGTCTCTCTCTCTGTCACATTCTCTCTTCCTCTGTCACATTCTCTCTCTGTCACATTCTCTCTCTCTCTGTCACATTCTCTATCTCTCTCTATCTCTTGTCACATTCCCCCTCTCTTTCTATGTGTCACATTCTCCCTCTGTCACATTCTCTCTCTCTCGATCTTTGTCACATTCTCTCTATCTCTGTCACATTCTCTCTCTCTCTCTCTCTCTGTCACATTCTCTCTCTGTCACATTCTCTCTCTCTCTGTCACATTCTCTCTCTCTGTCACATTCTCTTCTCTCTGTCTGTGACATTCTCTCTCTCTGTCACATTCTCTCTTTCTCTGTCACATTCTCTCTCTCTCTCTCTGTCACATTCTCTCTCTCTCCCTGTCACATTCTCTCTGTCTCTCTGAGTCACATTCTCTCTGTCTCTCACTCTCTGTCACATTCTCTCTCTCTCTGTCACATTCTCTCTGTCTCTCACACATTCTCCCTCTCTCTCTCTATCACATTCTCTCTCTGTCACATTCTCTCTCTGTCACATTCTCTCTCTCTCTGTAAAATTCTCTCTCTCTCTGTCACATTCTCTCTCTCTCTGTCACATTCTCTATGTCTCATTCTCTCTCTCTCTGTCACATTCTCTCCATCTCTCTGTCACATTCTCTCTCTGTCACATTCTCTCTCTGTCACATTCTCTCTCTCTGTCACATTCTCTCTCTCTCTCTCTGTCACACTCTCTCTCTCTATTTCTGTCACATTCTCTCTCTCTCTCTGTCACATTCTCTCTCTCTGTCACATTCTCTCTCTCTCTCTTTCACATTCTCTCTCTCTCTCTCTCTGTCACACACTCTCTCTCTCTCTCTCGCTGTCACATTCTCTCTCTCTCTGTCACATTCTCTCTCTCGCCCTGTCACACTCTCTCTCTCTCTGTCACATTCTCTCTCTCTTTCTCTGTGTCACATTATCTCTCTGTCACATTCTCTCTCTCTCTCTCTCTATCACATTCTCTCTCTCTGTCACATTTCTCTCTCTGTCACATTCTCTCTCTCTGTCACATTCTCTCTCTCTCTCTCACATTCATTCTCTCTCTGTCACATTCTCTCTCTCCCTGTCACATTCTCCCTCTCTCTCTCTACCACATTCTCTCTCTGTCACATTCTCTCTCTCTGTCACATTGTCTCTCTCTCTGTCACATTCTCTCTCTCTGTCACATTCTCTCTCTCTCTCTCTGTCACATTCTCTCTCTCTCTGTCACATTCTCCCTCTCTCTCTGTCACATTCTCTCGCTCTCTCTCTCTCTGTCACATTGTCTCTCTCTCTGTCACATTCTCTCCCTCTCTCTCTCTGTGTCACATTCTCTGTCTCTCTGTCACATTCTCTCTCTCTCTCTGTCACTTTCTCTATCTCTCTCTTTCACATTCTCTCTCTCTCTCTTTCACTTTCTCTCTCTCTCTATCACATTCTCTCTCTGTCACATTCTCTCTCTCTGTCACATTCTCTCTCTCTCTCTGTCACATTCTCTCGCTCTCTCTCTCTCTGTCACATTGTCTCTCTCTCTGTCACATTCTCTCCCTCTCTCTCTGTGTCACATTCTCTGTCTCTCTGTCACATTCTCTCTCTCTCTCTGTCACATTCTCTCTCTCTCTCTGTCACATTCTCTCTCTCTGTCACATTCTCTGTCTCACTCTCTGTCACACACTCTCTCTCTCTCTCTCTCTGTCACTTTCTCTCTCTGTCACATTCTCTCTCTCTCTCTTTCATTCTCTCTCTGTCACATTCTCTCTCTCTCCCTGTCACATACTCTCTCTCTCTGTCTCTGTCACATTCTCTCTCTCTTTCTCTGTGTCACATTATCTCTCTGTCACATTCTCTCTCTCTCGATCTTTGTCACATTCTCTCTATCTCTGTCACATTCTCTCTCTCTCTGTCAAAGTCTCTCTCTCTGTCACATTCTCTCTTCCTCTGTCACATTCTCTCTCTGTCAAATTCTCTCTCTCTCTGTCACATTCTATCTCTCAGTCACATTCTCTCTCTCTGTCACATTCTCGCTCTCTCTCTGTCACATTCTCTCTCTCTCTCTATCTCTGGTCACATTCTCCCTCTCTTTCTCTGTGTCACATTCTCCCTCTGTCACATTCTCTCTCTCTCTCGATCTTTGTCACATTCTCTCTATCTCTGTCACATTCACTCTCTTTCTCTCTGTCACATTCTCTCTCTGTCACATTCTCTCTCTCTCTGTCACATTTTCTCTCTCAGTCACATTCTCTCTCTCTCTCTGTCACATTCTCTCTCTCTCTCACATTCTCCCTCTCTCTCTCTATCACATTCTCTCTGTCACATTCTCTCTGTCACATTCTCTCTCTCTCTGTAAAATTCTCTCTCTCTCTGTCACATTATCTCTCTCTCTGTCACATTCTCTCTCTCTCTCTGTCACATTCTCTCTCTCTCTCTGTCACATTCTCTCTCTCTCTCTGTCACATTCTCTCTCTCTCTGTCACATTCTCTCTCTCTCTCTGTCACTTTATCTCTCTGTCTCTCTCTCTCTCTGTCACATTCTCTCTCTCTCTATCTGTCACATTCTCTCTCTCTCCCTGTCACATTCTCTGTCTCTCTGTCACATTCTCTCTCTCTCTCTCTCTCTCTATCACATTCTCTCTCTCTCTATCACATTCTCTCTCTGTCACATTCTCTCTCTCTGTCACATTCTCTGTAATTGTCACATTCTCTCTCTCTGTCACATTCTCTCTCTCTCGCTGTCACATTCTCTCTCTCTCGCTGTCACATTCTCTCTCTCTCTGTCACATTCTCTCTCTCTCTCTGTCACATTCTCTCTCTCTCTCTCTGTCACATTCTCTCTCTTTCACATTCTCTCTCTCTCTCTCTCTGTCACACACTCTCTCTCTCTCTCTCGCTGTCACATTCTCTCTCTCTCTGTCACATTCTCTCTCTCGCCCTGTCACACTCTCTCTCTCTCTGTCACATTCTCTCTCTCTTTCTCTGTGTCACATTATCTCTCTGTCACATTCTCTCTCTCTCTCTCTCTATCACATTCTCTCTCTCTGTCACATTTCTCTCTCTGTCACATTCTCTCTCTCTGTCACATTCTCTCTCTCTCTCTCACATTCATTCTCTCTCTGTCACATTCTCTCTCTCCCTGTCACATTCTCTCTCTCTCTGTCTCTGTCACATTCTCACTCTCTTTCTCTGTGTCACATTATCTCTCTGTCACAAGCTCTCTCTCTCTGTCGCATTCTCTCTTTCTCTCTCTCTGTCACATTCTCTCTCTCTTTCTGTGTCACGTTATCTCTCTGTCACATTCTCTCTCTCTCTCTCTCTATCACATTCTCTCACTCTCTCTCTGTCACATTCTCTCTCTCTGTGTCAAATTCTCTCTTTCCCTGTCACATTCTCTCTCTGTCACATTCTTTTTCTCTCTCTGTCACATTCTCTCTCTCTCTCTGTCACATTCTCTCTCTCTGTCATATTCTCTCTATCTGTCACATTCTCTCTCTCTCTCTCTCTCTGTCACATTCTCTCTCTCTCGCTGTCACATTCTCTCTCTCTGTCACATTCTCTCTCTCTCTCTGTCACATTCTCTCTCTCTCTCTCTCTGTCACATTCTCTCTCTCTCTCTGTCACATTCTCTCTCTCTGTCACATTCTCTCTCTGTCACATTCTCTCTCTCTCGCTCTCTGTCACACACTCTCTCTCTCTCTCTGTCACATTCTCTCTCTCTCTGTCACATTCTCTCTCTCTCTCTCACATTCATTCTCTCTCTGTCACATTCTCTCTCTCTCCCTGTCACATTCTCTCTCTCTCTGTCTCTGTCACATTCTCTCTCTCTTTCTCTGTGTCACATTATCTCTCTGTCACATGCTCTCTCTCTCTGTCGCATTCTCTCTTTCTCTCTCTCTGTCACATTCTCTCTCTCTATCACATTCTCTCTCTTTCTGTGTCACGTTATCTCTCTGTCACATTCTCTCTCTCTCTCTCTATCACATTCTCTCACTCTCTCTCTGTCACATTCTCTCACTCTCTGTCACATTCTCCCCCTCTCTCTCTGTCACATTCTCTCTCTCTATCTCTGTCACATTCTCTCTCTCTCTGTCACATTCTCTCTTTCTCAGTCACATTTTCTCTCTCTGTCACATTCTCGCTCTCTCTCTGTCACATTCTCTCTCTCTCTCTATCTCTTGTCACATTCTGCCTCTCTTTCTCTGTGTCACATTCTCCCTCTGTCACATTCTCTCTCTCTCTCTCTCTCTATCACATTCTCTCACTCTCTCTCTGTCACATTCTCTCTCTCTCTCTCTCTCTCTCTGTCACATACTCTCTCTCTCTCTGTCACATACTCTCTCTCTCTCTGTCACATTCTCTCTCTCTCTCTGTCACATTCTCTCGCTCTCTCACACATTCTCTCTGTCACATTCTCTCTCTCTCTCTGTCACATTCTCTCTCACATTCTCTCTCTCTCTCTCACATTCTCTCTCTCTCTGTCACATTCACTCTCTCTCTCTCGCATTCATTCTCTCTGTCACAGTCTCTCTCTGTGTCACCTTCTCGCTCTCTCTGTGTCACATTCTCGCTCTCTGTCACATACTCTCTGTCTCTCTCACATTCTCTCTCTCTCTATCTCTGTCACATACTCTCTCTCTTTCTCTGTGTCACATTCTCTCTATCACATTCTCCCTCTCTGTCACATTATCTCACTCTCTCTCTGTCACATTCTCTCTCTCACTGTCACATTCTCTCTTTCTCTCTCTCTGTCACATTCTCTCTCTCTCTCTCTGTCACACACTCTCTCTCTCTCTCTCTCTCTGTCACATTCTCTCTCTCTCTGTCACATTCTCTCTCTCTGTCACATTCTCTCTCTCACATTTATTCCGTCTCTGTCACATTCTCTCTCTCACCCTGTCACATTCTCCCTCTCTCTCTCTGTCTCTGTCACATTCTCTCTCTCTTTCTCTGTGTCACATTATCTCTCTGTCACATTCTCTCGCTCTCTATCACAATCTCTCTCTCTGTCACATTTCTCTCTCTGTCACATTCTCTCTCTCTGTCACATTCTCTCTCTCTCTCTCACATTCATTCTCTCTCTGTCACATTCTCTCTCTCTCCCTGTCACATTCTCTCTCTCTGTGTCTCTGTCACATTCTCTCTCTCTTTCTCTGTGTCACATTCTCTCTCTCTCTCTCTCTGTCACACACTCTCTCTCTCTCTCGCTGTCACATTCTCTCTCTCTGTCACATTCTCTCTCTCGCCCTGTCACATTCTCTCTCCCTCTCTTTCTCTGTGTCACATTCTCCCTCTGTCACATTCTCTCTCTCTCGATCGTTGTCACATTCTCTCTATCTCTGTCACATTCTCTCTCTGTCACATTCTCTCTCTCTCTGTCACATTCTCTCTCTCAGTCACATTCTCTCTCTCAGTCACATTCTCTCTCTCAGTCACATTCTCTCTCTCTCTCTCTCTCTGTCACATTCTCTCTCTCTCTGTCTGTCACATTCTCTCTGTCTCCCTGTCACATTCTCTCTGTCTCTCTGAGTCACATTCTCTCTGTCTCTCTGTCACACACTCTCTCTCTCTCTCTCGCTGTCACATTCTCTCTCTCTCTGTCACATTCTCTCTCTCGCCCTGTCACATTCTCTCTCTCTCTGTCACATTCTCTCTCTCTTTCTCTGTGTCACATTATCTCTCTGTCACATTCTCTCTCTCTCTCTCTCTATCACATTCTCTCTCTCTGTCACATTTCTCTCTCTATCACATTCTCTCTCTCTGTCACATTCTCTCTCTCTCTCACATTCATTCTCTCTCTGTCACATTCTCTCTCTCCCTGTCACATTCTCTCTCTCTCTGTCTCTGTCACATTCTCACTCTCTTTCTCTGTGTCACATTATCTCTCTGTCACAAGCTCTCTCTCTCTGTCGCATTCTCTCTTTCTCTCTCTCTGTCACATTCTCTCTCTCTTTCTGTGTCACGTTATCTCTCTGTCACATTCTCTCTCTCTCTATCACATTCTCTCACTCTCTCTCTGTCACATTCTCTCTCTCTGTGTCAAATTCTCTCTTTCCCTGTCACATTCTCTCTCTGTCACATTCTTTTTCTCTCTCTGTCACATTCTCTCTCTCTCTCTCTCTCTCTGTCACATTCTCTCTCTCTCTCTGTCACATACTCTCTCTCTCTCTGTCACATTCTCTCTCTCGCTCTGTCACATTCTCTCGCTCTCTCACACATTCTCTCTGTCACATTCTCTATCTCTCTCTGTCACATTCTCTCTCTCTCGATCTTTGTCACATTCTCTCTATCACTGTCACATTCTCCCTCTCTCTCTCTCTGTCACATTCTCTCTATCTCTGTCACATTCTCTCTCTCTCTGTCACATTCTCTCTCTCTGTCACATTCTCTCTCTCTGTCAAATTCTCGCTCTCTCTCTGTCACATTCTCTCTCTCTCTCTCTCTATCTCTTGTCACATTCTCCCTCTCTTTCTCTGTGTCACATTCTCCCTCTGTCACATTCTCTCTCTCTCGATCGTTGTCACATTCTCTCTATCTCTGTCACATTCTCTCTCTGTCACATTCTCTCTCTCTCTGTCACATTCTCTCTCTCAGTCACATTCTCTCTCTCAGTCACATTCTCTCTCTCAGTCACATTCTCTCTCTCTCTGTCACATTCTCTCTCTCTCTGTCTGTCACATTCTCTCTGTCTCCCTGTCACATTCTCTCTGTCTCTCTGAGTCACATTCTCTCTGTCTCTCACTCTCTGTCGCATTCTCTCTCTGTCACATTCTCTCTCTCGCTCTCACATTCTCCCTTCTCTCTCTCTGTCACATTCTCTCTCTGTCACATTCTCTCTGTCACATTCTCTCTCTCTCTCTGTAAAATTCTCTCTCTCTCTGTCACATTCTCTCTCTCTCTGTCACATTCTCTCTCTCCCTCTCTTTGTCACATTCTCTCTCTCTCTGTCACATTCTCTCTCTCTCTCTCTGTCACATTATCTCTCTTTCTCTCTGTCACATTCTCTCTCTCTCTCTGTCACATTCTCTCTCTCTCCCTGTCACATTCTCTGACTCTCTGTCACATTCTCTGTCTCTCTCTCTCTCTCTTTCACATTTTCTCTCTCTCTATCACATTCTCTCTCTGTCACATTCTCTCTATCTGTCACTTTCTCTCTCTCTCTCTCTCTGTCACATTCTCTCTCTCTCGCTGTCACATTCTCTCTCTCTGTCACATTCTCTCTCTCTCTCTGTCACATTCTCTCTCTGTCTCTCTCTCTCTCTCTGTCACATTCTCTCTCTCTCTCTGTCACATTCTCTCTCTCTGTCACATTCTCTCTCTGTCACATTCTCTCTCTCTCTCTCTCTGTCACACACTCTCTCTCTCTCTCTCTGTCACATTCTCTCTCTCTCTGTCACATTCTCTCTCTCTCTCTCACATTCATTCTCTCTCTGTCACATTCTCTCTCTCTCCCTGTCACATTCTCTCTCTCTCTGTCTCTGTCACATTCTCTCTCTCTTTCTCTGTGTCACATTATCTGTCACATGCTCTCTCTCTCTGTCACATTCTCTCTTTCTCTCTCTCTGTCACATTCTCTCTCTCTATCTCTGTCACATTCTCTCTCTCTTTCTGTGTCACGTTATCTCTCTGTCACATTCTCTCTCTCTCTCTCTCTGTCACATTCTCTCACTCTCTCTCTGTCACATTCTCTCTCTCTGTGTCACATTCTCCCCCTCTCTCTCTGTCACATTCTCTCTCTCTATCTCTGTCACATTCTCTCTCTCTCTGTCACATTCTCTCTTTCTCAGTCACATTTTCTCTCTCTGTCACATTCTCGCTCGCTCTCTCTCTATCACATTCTCTCACTCTCTCTCTGTCACATTCTCTCTCTCTGTGCCACATTCTCTCTTTCTCTGTCACATTCTGTCTCTGTCACATTCTTTTTCTCTCTCTGTCACATTCTCTCTCTCTCTCTCTCTCTCTCTCTGTCACATACTCTCTCTCAGTCACATTCTCTCTCTCAGTCACATTCTCTCTCTCTCTCTGTCACATTCTCTCTCTCTCTGTCTGTCACATTGTCTCTCTCTCTGTCACATCCTCTCTTTCTCTGTCACATTCTCTCTCTCTCTCTCTGTCACATTCTCTCTCTCTCCCTGTCACATTCTCTCTCTCTCTCTCTCTCTGTCACATTCTCTCTCTGTCACATTCTCTCTCTCTCTGTCACATTCTCTCTCTCTCTGTCTGTCACATTCTCTCTCTCTCTGTCTGTCACATTCTCTCTCTCTGTCACATTCTCTCTTTCTCTGTCACATTCTCTCTCTCTCTCTCTCTGTCACATTCTCTCTCTCTCTCTCTGTCACATTCTCTCTCTCTCCCTGTCACATTCTCTCTGTCTCTCTGAGTCACATTCTCTCTGTCTCTCACTCTCTGTCACATTCTCTCTCTCTCTGTCACATTCTCTCTCTCTCTCACACATTCTCCCTCTCTATCACATTCTCTCTCTGTCACATTCTCTCTCTGTCACATTCTCTCTCTCTCTGTAAAATTCTCTCTCTCTCTGTCACATTCTCTCTCTCTGTCACATTCTCTCTGTCTCTCTGTCACATTCTCTCTCTCTCTGTCACATTCTCTCCATCTCTCTGTCACATTCTCTCTCTCTCTCGATCTTTGTCACATTCTCTCTATCTCTGTCACATTCTCTCTCTCTGTCACATTCTCTCTCTCTCTCTGTCACACTCTCTCTCTCTATTTCTGTCACATTCTCTCTCTCTCTCTGTCACATTCTCTCTCTCTGTCACATTCTCTCTCTGTCACATTCTCTCTCTCTCTGTCACATTCTCTCTGTCTCTCTCTGTCACATTCTCTCTGTCTCTCTCTCTCTGTCACATTCTCTCTCTCTGTCACATTCTCTTTCTCTCTCTCTGTCACATTCTCCCTCTCTCTCTCTACCACATTCTCTCTCTGTCACATTCTCTCTCTCTGTCACATTGTCTCTCTCTGTCACATTCTCTCTCTCTCTCTCTGTCACATTCCCTCTCTCTCTGTCACATTCTCTCTCTCTCTCTCTCTCTGTCACATTCTCTCTCTCAGTCACATTCTCTCTCTCAGTCACATTCTCTCTCTCTCTCTCTCTCTGTCACATTCTCTCTCTCTCTGTCTGTCACATTGTCTCTCTCTCTGTCACATCCTCTCTTTCTCTGTCACATTCTCTCTCTCTCTCTCTGTCACATTCTCTCTCTCTCCCTGTCACATTCTCTCTGTCTCTCTGAGTCACATTCTCTCTGTCTCTCACTCTCTGTCGCATTCTCTCTCTCTCTGTCACATTCTATCTCTCTCTCTCTCACATTCTCCCTTCTCTCTCTCTGTCACATTCTCTCTCTGTCACATTCTCTCTGTCACATTCTCTCTCTCTCTGTCACATTCTCTCTCTCTCTCTCTCTGTCACATTCTCTCTCTCTCTGTCACATTTTCTCTCTCTCTCTGTCACATTATCTCTCTCTCTCTCTGTCACATTCTATGTCTCTCTCTGTCACATTCTCTCTCTCTCCCTGTCACATTCTCTGTCTCTCTGTCACATTCTCTGTCTCTCTCTCTCTCTCTTTCACATTTTCTCTCTCTCTATCACATTCTCTCTCTGTCACATTCTCTCTCTCTGTCACGTTCTCTCTATCTGTCACATTCTCTCTCTCTCTCTCTCTCTGTCACATTCTCTCTCTCTCTCTCTCTCTCTGTCACATTCTCTCTCTCTCTCTGTCACATTCTCTCTCTCTGTCACATTCTCTCTCTGTCACATTCTCTCTCTCTCTATCTGTCACATTCTCTCTCTCTCCCTGTCACATTCTCTGTCTCTCTGTCACATTCTCTCTCTCTCTCTCTCTCTCTATCACATTCTCTCTCTCTCTATCACATTCTCTCTCTGTCACATTCTCTCTCTCTGTCACATTCTCTCTAATTGTCACATTCTCTCTCTCTCTGTCACATTCTCTCTCTCTCGCTGTCACATTCTCTCTCTCTCTGTCACATTCTCTCTCTCTCTGTCACATTCTCTCTCTCTCTCTGTCACATTCTCTCTCTCTCTCTCTGTCACATTCTCTCTCTTTCACATTCTCTCTCTCTCTCTCTCTGTCACACACTCTCTCTCTCTCTCTCGCTGTCACATTCTCTCTCTCTCTGTCACATTCTCTCTCTCGCCCTGTCACATTCTCTCTCTCTCTGTCACATTCTCTCTCTCTTTCTCTGTGTCACATTATCTCTCTGTCACATTCTCTCTCTCTCTCTCTCTATCACATTCTCTCTCTCTGTCACATTTCTCTCTCTGTCACATTCTCTCTCTCTGTCACATTCATTCTCTCTCTGTCACATTCTCTCTCTCCCTGTCACATTCTCTCTCTCTCTGTCTCTGTCACATTCTCACTCTCTTTCTCTGTGTCACATTATCTCTCTGTCACAAGCTCTCTCTCTCTGTCGCATTCTCTCTTTCTCTCTCTCTGTCACATTCTCTCTCTCTTTCTGTGTCACGTTATCTCTCTGTCACATTCTCTCTCTCTCTCTCTCTATCACATTATCTCACTCTCTCTCTGTCACATTCTCTCTCTCTGTGTCAAATTCTCTCTTTCCCTGTCACATTCTCTCTCTGTCACATTCTTTTTCTCTCTCTGTCACATTCTCTCTCTCTCTCTCTGTCACATTCTCTCTCTCTCTCTGTCACATACTCTCTCTCTCTCTGTCACATTCTCTCTCTCGCTCTGTCACATTCTCTCGCTCTCTCACACATTCTCTCTGTCACATTCTCTATCTCTCTCTGTCACATTCTCTCTCTCTCGATCTTTGTCACATTCTCTCTATCTCTGTCACATTCTCCCTCTCTCTCTCTCTGTCACATTCTCTCTATCTCTGTCACATTCTCTCTCTCTCTGTCACATTCTCTCTCTCTCAGTCACATTCTCTCTCTCTGTCACATTCTCGCTCTCTCTCTGTCACATTCTCTCTCTCTCTCTATCTCTTGTCACATTCTCCCTCTCTTTCTCTGTGTCACATTCTCCCTCTGTCACATTCTCTCTCTCTCGATCGTTGTCACATTCTCTCTATCTCTGTCACATTCTCTCTCTGTCACATTCTCTCTCGCTCTGTCACATTCTCTCTCTCAGTCACATTCTCTCTCTCAGTCACATTCTCTCTCTCTCTATCTGTCACAGTGTCTCTCTCTCTGTCACATCCTCTCTTTCTCTGTCACATTCTCTCTCTCTCTCTGTCACATTCTCTCTCTCTCCCTGTCACATTCTCTCTGTCTCTCTGAGTCACATTCTCTCTGTCTCTCACTCTCTGTCGCATTCTCTCTCTCTCTGTCACATTCTCTCTCTCTCTCTCTCACATTCTCCCTTCTCTCTCTCTGTCACATTCTCTCTCTGTCACATTCTCTCTGTCACATTCTCTCTCTCTCTGTAAAATTCTCTCTCTCTCTGTCACATTCTCTCTCTCTCTGTCACATTCTCTCTCTCTCTCTCTCTGTCACATTCTCTCTCTCTCTGTCACATTCTCTCTCTCTCTGTCACATTATCTCTCTCTCTGTCACATTCTCTCTCGCTCTCTGTCACATTCTCTCTCTCTCCCTGTCACATTCTCTGTCTCTCTGTCACATTCTCTGTCTCTCTCTCTCTCTCTTTCACATTTTCTCTCTCTCTATCACATTCTCTCTCTGTCACATTCTCTCTCTCTGTCACATTCTCTCTATCTGTCACATTCTCTCTCTCTCTCTCTCTGTCACATTCTCTCTCTCTCGCTGTCACATTCTCTCTCTCTGTCACATTCTCTCTCTCTCTCTGTCACATTCTCTCTCTCTCTCTCTCCCTGTCACATTCTCTCTCTCTCTCTGTCACATTCTCTCTCTCTGTCACATTCTCTCTCTGTCACATTCTCTCTCTCTCTCTCTCACACACACTCTCTCTCTCTCTCTCTGTCACATTCTCTCTCTCTCTGTCACATTCTCTCTCTCTCTCACATTCATTCTCTCTCTGTCACATTCTCTCTCTCTCCCTGTCACATTCTCTCTCTCTCTGTCTCTGTCACATTCTCTCTCTCTTTCTCTGTGTCACATTATCTCTCTGTCACATTCTCTCTCTCTCTCTATCACATTCTCTCTCTCTGTCACATTTCTCTCTCTGTCGCATTCTCTCTCTCTCTCTGTCACACACACTCTCTCTCTCTCTGTCACATTCTCGCTCTCTCTGTCACATTCTCTCTCTCTCTCACATTCATTCTCTCTCTGTCACATTCTCTCTCTCTCCCTGTCACATTCTCTCTCTCTCTGTCACATTCTCTGTCTCTTTCTCTGTGTCACATTATCTGTCACATGCTCTCTCTCTCTGTCACATTCTCTCTTTCTCTCTCTCTGTCACATTCTCTCTCTCTATCTCTGTCACATTCTCTCTCTCTCAGTCACATTCTCTCTCTCTGTCACATTCTCGCTCTCTCCCTGTCACATTCTCTCTGTCTCTCTGAGTCACATTCTCTCTGTCTCTCACTCTCTGTCGCATTCTCTCTCTCTCTGTCACATTCTCTCTCTCTCTCTCTCACATTCTCCCTTCTCTCTCTCTGTCACATTCTCTCTCTGTCACATTCTCTCTGTCACATTCTCTCTCTCTCTGTAAAATTCTCTCTCTCTCTGTCACATTCTCTCTCTCTCTGTCACATTCTCTCTCTCTCTCTCTCTGTCACATTCTCTCTCTCTCTGTCACAATCTCTCTCTCTCTGTCACATTATCTCTCTCTCTGTCACATTCTCTCTCGCTCTCTGTCACATTCTCTCTCTCTCCCTGTCACATTCTCTGTCTCTCTGTCACATTCTCTGTCTCTCTCTCTCTCTCTTTCACATTTTCTCTCTCTCTATCACATTCTCTCTCTGTCACATTCTCTCTCTCTGTCACATTCTCTCTATCTGTCACATTCTCTCTCTCTCTCTCTCTGTCACATTCTCTCTCTCTCGCTGTCACATTCTCTCTCTCTGTCACATTCTCTCTCTCTCTCTGTCACATTCTCTCTCTCTCTCTCTCTCTGTCACATTCTCTCTCTCTCTCTGTCACATTCTCTCTCTCTGTCACATTCTCTCTCTGTCACATTCTCTCTCTCTCTCTCTCTGTCACACACACTCTCTCTCTCTCTCTGTCACATTCTCTCTCTCTCTGTCACATTCTCTCTCTCTCTCACATTCATTCTCTCTCTGTCACATTCTCTCTCTCTCCCTGTCACATTCTCTCTCTCTCTGTCTCTGTCACATTCTCTCTCTCTTTCTCTGTGTCACATTATCTCTCTGTCACATTCTCTCTCTCTCTCTATCACATTCTCTCTCTCTGTCACATTTCTCTCTCTGTCGCATTCTCTCTCTCTCTCTGTCACACACACTCTCTCTCTCTCTGTCACATTCTCGCTCTCTCTGTCACATTCTCTCTCTCTCTCACATTCATTCTCTCTCTGTCACATTCTCTCTCTCTCCCTGTCACATTCTCTCTCTCTCTGTCTCTGTCACATTCTCTGTCTCTTTCTCTGTGTCACATTATCTGTCACATGCTCTCTCTCTCTGTCACATTCTCTCTTTCTCTCTCTCTGTCACATTCTCTCTCTCTATCTCTGTCACATTCTCTCTCTCTTTCTGTGTCACGTTATCTCTCTGTCACATTCTCTCTCTATCACATTCTCTCACTCTCTCTCTGTCACATTCTCGCTCTCTGTGTCACATTCTCCCCCTCTCTCTCTGTCACATTCTCTCTCTATCTCTGTCACATTCTCTCTCTCTCTGTCACATTCTCTCTTTCTCAGTCACATTTTCTCTCTCTGTCACATTCTCGCTCTCTCTCTGTCACATTCTCTCTCTCTCTCTATCTCTTGTCACATTCTCCCTCTCTTTCTCTGTGTCACATTCTCCCTCTGTCACATTCTCTCTCTCTCTCTCGCTCTATCACATTCTCTCACTCTCTCTCTGTCACATTCTCTCTCTCTGTGCCACATTCTCTCTTTCTCTGTCACATTCTGTCTCTGTCACATTCTTTTTCTCTCTCTGTCACATTCTCTCTCTCTCTCTCTCTCTCTCTCTGTCACATACTCTCTCTCAGTCACATTCTCTCTCTCAGTCACATTCTCTCTCTCTCTCTGTCACATTCTCTCTCTCTCTGTCTGTCACATTGTCTCTCTCTCTGTCACATCCTCTCTTTCTCTGTCACATTCTCTCTCTCTCTCTCTGTCACATTCTCTCTCTCTCCCTGTCACATTCTCTCTGTCTCTCTGAGTCACATTCTCTCTGTCTCTCACTCTCTGTCGCATTCTCTCTCTCTCTGTCACATTCTCTCTCTCTCTCTCTCACATTCTCCCTTCTCTCTCTCTGTCACATTCTCTCTCTCAGTCACATTCTCTCTCTCAGTCACATTCTCTCTCTGTCACATCCTCTCTTTCTCTGTCACATTCTCTCTCTCTCTCTCTGTCACATTCTCTCTCTCTCCCTGTCACATTCTCTCTGTCTCTCTGAGTCACATTCTCTCTGTCTCTCACTCTCTGTCGCATTCTCTCTCTCTCTGTCACATTCTCCCTCTGTCACATTCTCTCTGTCACATTCTCTCTCTCTCTGTAAAATTCTCTCTCTCTCTGTCACATTCTCTCTCTCTCTGTCACATTCTCTCTCTGTCACATTCTCTCTGTCACATTCTCTCTCTCTCTGTAAAATTCTCTCTCTCTCTGTCACATTCTCTCTCTCTCTGTCACATTCTCTCTCTCTCTCTGTCACATTCTCTCTCTCTCTGTCACATTCTCTCTCTCTCTCTGTCACATTATCTCTCTCTCTCTGTCACATTCTCTGTCTCTCTGTCACATTCTCTGTCTCTCTCTCTCTCTCTTTCACATTTTCTCTCTATCACATTCTCTCTCTATCTCTCTCTGTCACATTCTCTCTCTCTCTCACATTCTCTCTCTCTCTCTCTCTGTCACATTCTCTCTCTCTCTCACATTCTCTCTCTCTCTCTCTCTCTATCTCTCTCTGTCACATTCTCTCTCTCTCTATCTCTGTCTCTCACATTCTCTCTCTCTCTCTCTATCTCTCTCTGTCACATTCTCTCTCTCTCTCACATTCTCTCTCTCTCTCTCTCTCTCTGTCACATTCTCTCTCTCTCTGTCACAATCTCTCTCTCTCTGTCACATTATCTCTCTCTCTGTCACATTCTCTCTCGCTCTCTGTCACATTCTCTCTCTCTCCCTGTCACATTCTCTGTCTCTCTGTCACATTCTCTGTCTCTCTCTCTCTCTCTTTCACATTTTCTCTCTCTCTATCACATTCTCTCTCTGTCACATTCTCTCTCTCTGTCACATTCTCTCTATCTGTCACATTCTCTCTCTCTCTCTCTCTGTCACATTCTCTCTCTCTCGCTGTCACATTCTCTCTCTCTGTCACATTCTCTCTCTCTCTCTGTCACATTCTCTCTCTCTCTCTCTCTCTGTCACATTCTCTCTCTCTCTCTGTCACATTCTCTCTCTCTGTCACATTCTCTCTCTGTCACATTCTCTCTCTCTCTCTCTCTGTCACACACACTCTCTCTCTCTCTCTGTCACATTCTCTCTCTCTCTGTCACATTCTCTCTCTCTCTCACATTCATTCTCTCTCTGTCACATTCTCTCTCTCTCCCTGTCACATTCTCTCTCTCTCTGTCTCTGTCACATTCTCTCTCTCTTTCTCTGTGTCACATTATCTCTCTGTCACATTCTCTCTCTCTCTCTATCACATTCTCTCTCTCTGTCACATTTCTCTCTCTGTCGCATTCTCTCTCTCTCTCTGTCACACACACTCTCTCTCTCTCTGTCACATTCTCGCTCTCTCTGTCACATTCTCTCTCTCTCTCACATTCATTCTCTCTCTGTCACATTCTCTCTCTCTCCCTGTCACATTCTCTCTCTCTCTGTCTCTGTCACATTCTCTGTCTCTTTCTCTGTGTCACATTAT
The DNA here is from genome assembly GCF_047496885.1 of Scyliorhinus torazame. Classification (NCBI taxonomy): domain Eukaryota; kingdom Metazoa; phylum Chordata; class Chondrichthyes; order Carcharhiniformes; family Scyliorhinidae; genus Scyliorhinus; species Scyliorhinus torazame. Next base: position 205 of record NW_027308303.1, on the reverse strand, counting down.
CTGTCACATGCTCTCTCTCTCTGTCACATTCTCTCTTTCTCTCTCTCTGTCACATTCTCTCTCTCTATCTCTGTCACATTCTCTCTCTCTTTCTGTGTCACGTTATCTCTCTGTCACATTCTCTCTCTATCACATTCTCTCACTCTCTCTCTGTCACATTCTCGCTCTCTGTGTCACATTCTCCCCCTCTCTCTCTGTCACATTC
>NW_027308302.1:0-131979 GCF_047496885.1 Scyliorhinus torazame | reverse complement strand
TGATCTCTCCGCAGGGACCTGCTGCCTGTGTCCCAGTCACTGATCCCTCCGCAGGGACCTGCTGCCTGTGTCCCAGTCACTGAACTCTCCGCAGGGACCTGCTGCCTGTGTCCCAGTCACTGAACTCTCCGCAGGGACCTGCTGTCTGTGTCCCAGTCACTGATCTCTCCGCAGGGACCTGCTGTCTGTGTCCCAGTCACTGATCTCTCCGCAGGGACCTGCTGTCTGTGTCCCTGTCACTGATCTCTCCGCAGGGACCTGCTGTCTGTGTCCCAGTCACTGATCTCTCCGCAGGGACCTGCTGTCTGTGCCCCAGTCACTGATCTCTCCGCAGGGACCTGCTGTCTGTGTCCCAGTCACTGATCTCTCCGCAGGGACCTGCTGTCTGTGTCCCAGTCACTGAACTCTCCGCAGGGACCTGCTGCCTGTGTCCCAGTCACTGAACTCTCCGCAGGGACCTGCTGTCTGTGTCCCAGTCACTGATCTCTCCGCAGGGACCTGCTGTCTGTGTCCCAGTCACTGATCTCTCCGCAGGGACCTGCTGTCTGTGTCCCAGTCACTGATCTCTCCGCAGGGACCTGCTGTCTGTGTCCCAGTCACTGATCTCTCCGCAGGGACCTGCTGTCTGTGTCCCAGTCACTGATCCTTCCGCAGGGACCTGCTGCTTGTGTCCCAGTCACTGATCTCTCCGCAGGGACCTGCTGTCTGTGTCCCAGTCACTGATCTCTCCACAGGGACCTGCTGTCTGTGTCCCAGTCACTGATCTCTCCGCAGGGACCTGCTGTCTGTGTCCCAGTCACTGATCTCTCTGCAGGGACCTGCTGTCTGTGTCCCAGTCACTGATCTCTCCGCAGGGACCTGCTGCCTGTGTCCCAGTCACTGATCTCTCCGCAGGGACCTGCTGTCTGTGTCCCTGTCACTGATCTCTCCGCAGGGACCTGCTGCCTGTGTCCCAGTCACTGATCTCTCCGCAGGGACCTGCTGTCTGTGTCCCAGTCACTGATCTCTCCGCAGGGACCTGCTGTCTGTGTCCCAGTCACTGATCCCTCCGCAGGGACCTGCTGTCTGTGTCCCAGTCACTGATCTCTCCGCAGGGACCTGCTGTCTGTGTCCCAGTCACTGATCTCTCCGCAGGGACCTGCTGTCTGTGTCCCTGTCACTGATCTCTCCGCAGGGACCTGCTGTCTGTGTCCCAGTCACTGATCCCTCCGCAGGGACCTGCTGTCTGTGTCCCAGTCACTGATCTCTCCGCAGGGACCTGCTGTCTGTGTCCCAGTCACTGATCTCTCCGCAGGGACCTGCTGGCTGTGTCCCAGTCACTGATCTCTCCGCAGGGACCTGCTGCCTGTGTCCCAGTCACTGATCTCTCCGCAGGGACCTGCTGTCTGTGTCCCAGTCACTGATCTCTCCGCAGGGACCTGCTGTCTGTGTCCCAGTCACTGATCTCTCCGCAGGGACCTGCTGTCTGTGTCCCAGTCACTGATCTCTCCGCAGGGACCTGCTGTCTGTGTCCCAGTCACTGATCTCTCCGCAGGGACCTGCTGTCTGTGTCCCAGTCACTGATCTCTCCGCAGGGACCTGCTATCTCTGTCCCATCACTGATCTCTCCGCAGGGACCTGCTGTCTGTGTCCCAGTCACTGATCTCTCCGCAGGGACCTGCTGTCTGTGTCCCAGTCACTGATCTCTCCGCAGGGACCTGCTGTCTGTGTCCCAGTCACTGATCTCTCCGCAGGGACCTGCTGTCTGTGTCCCAGTCACTGATCTCTCCGCAGGGACCTGCTGCCTGTGCCCCAGTCACTGATCTCTCCGCAGGGACCTGCTGCCTGTGTCCCAGTCACTGATCCCTCCGCAGGGACCTGCTGTCTGTGTCCCAGTCACTTATCTCTCCGCAGGGACCTGCTGTCTGTGTCCCAGTCACTGATCTCTCCGCAGGGACCTGCTGTCTGTGTCCCAGTCACTGATCTCTCCGCAGGGACCTGCTGTCTGTGTCCCAGTCACTGATCTCTCCGCAGGGACCTGCTATCTCTGTCCCATCACTGATCTCTCCGCAGGGACCTGCTGTCTGTGTCCCAGTCACTGATCTCTCCGCAGGGACCTGCTGTCTGTGTCCCAGTCACTGATCTCTCCGCAGGGACCTGCTGTCTGTGTCCCAGTCACTGATCTCTCCGCAGGGACCTGCTGTCTGTGTCCCAGTCACTGATCTCTCCGCAGGGACCTGCTGCCTGTGCCCCAGTCACTGATCTCTCCGCAGGGACCTGCTGCCTGTGTCCCAGTCACTGATCCCTCCGCAGGGACCTGCTGTCTGTGTCCCAGTCACTGATCTCTCTGCAGGGACCTGCTGTCTGTGTCCCAGTCACTGATCTCTCTGCAGGGACCTGCTGTCTGTGTCCCAGTCACTGATCTCTCCGCAGGGACCTGCTGTCTGTGTCCCAGTCACTGATCCCTCCGCAGGGACCTGCTGTCTGTGTCCCAGTCACTGATCTCTCCGCAGGGACCTGCTGCCTGTGTCCCAGTCACTGAACTCTCCGCAGGCTGCTGTTCGACAGGAATCAGAGCGTCGCCAGACTGTCCCAGTCAATCACCTGCCTCTGTATCCAGAGTAACCAGCTGTGTGGGCAATCCACCCCAGTCCCCCACCCAGGCTGGCGTGTCCTCACCCTCGGCACTGACAACACAGGCCGCACACAGCCACCCCGGCTCTTAGAGCAACACTGACTCACTGTGGTGTCACTGACAAATTGTGTGGCCTCCAGTTGATTGGTCTGTGTGAAGGTACAGTTACAATCTGGGTGTCACAGCTCCTGTCCAGTAGGTGCTGGGTGTGGCCCGGGCGACCACAGTGGGTGTCACAGAGGTTGGGTACAGTCCAACAGAAGTGTGTGGGTCAGTGTCAGTGTGTGTGGCTGGCAGTTTCCTGCTGGCTCTGCCAGCGAGTCCCCCACAGCAGTGAGCCACATTTAGTCCCTGCCCCGGGCCCCGGGGAGGCTCGCCCCGGCCTAGTCCACACTCAGGGGGAGCACTGTCCCAGGAGGCTCGCCCCGGCCTAGTCCACACTCAGGGGGAGCACTGTCCCAGGCCCCGGGAGGTTCCCCCGGCCTAGTCCACACTCAGGGGGAGCACTGTCCCAGGAGGCTCACCCTGGCCTAGTCCACACTCAGGGGGAGCACTGTCCCGGGCCCCGGGGAGGTTACCCCCGCCTAGTCCACACTCAGGGGGAGCACTGTCCCAGGAGGCTCGCCCCGGCCTAGTCCACACTCAGGGGGAGCACTGTCCCGGGCCCCGGGTAGGTTCCCCCCGCCTAGTCCACACTCGCGTGGGAGCACTGTCCCAGGCCCCGGGAGGTTCCCCCGGCCTAGACAACACTCAGGGGGAGCACTGTCCCAGGAGGCTCGCCCCGGCCTAGTCCACACTCAGGGGGAGCACTGTCCCGGGCCCCGCGAGGTTCCCCCGGCCTAGTCCACACTCAGGGGGAGCACTGTCCCAGGAGGCTCACCCTGGCCTAGTCCACACTCAGGGGGAGCACTGTCCCGGGCCCCGGGGAGGTTACCCCCGCCTAGTCCACACTCAGGGGGAGCACTGTCCCAGGAGGCTCGCCCCGGCCTAGTCCACACTCAGGGGGAGCACTGTCCCGGGCCCCGGGTAGGTTCCCCCCGCCTAGTCCACACTCGCGTGGGAGCACTGTCCCAGGCCCCGGGAGGTTCCCCCGGCCTAGACAACACTCAGGGGGAGCACTGTCCCAGGAGGCTCGCCCCGGCCTAGTCCACACTCAGGGGGAGCACTGTCCCGGGCCCCGCGAGGTTCCCCCGGCCTAGTCCACACTCAGGGGGAGCACTGTCCCGGGCCCCGGGTAGGTTCCCCCCGCCTAGTCCACACTCGCGGGGGAGCACTGTCCCAGGCCCCGGGAGGTTCCCCCGGCCTAGTCCACACTCAGGGGGAGCACTGTCCCGGGCCCCGCGAGGTTCCCCCGGCCTAGTCAACACTCAGGGGGAGCACTGTCCCGAGAGGCTCACCCCGGCCTAGTCCACACTCAGGGGGAGCACTGTTCCGGGCCCCGGGAAGGTTCCCCGCAGCCTAGAACACACTCAGGGGGAGCACTGTCCCAGGAGGCTCGCCACGGTCTAGTCCACACTCAGGGGGAGCACTGTCCCGAGAGGCTCACCCCGGCATAGTCCACACTCAGGGGGAACACTGTTCCGGGCCCCGGGAGGTTCCCCCGGCCTAGTCCACACTCAGGGGGAGTAGTGTCCCAAGAGGCTCGCCCCGGCCTAGTCCACACTCAGGGGGAGCACTGTTCCGGGCCCCGGGAGGTTCCCCCGGCCTAGTCCACACTCAGGGGGAGTAGTGTCCCAAGAGGCTCGCCCCGGCCTAGTCCACACTCAGGGGGAGCACTGTTCCGGGCCCCGGGAGGTTCCCCCGGCCTAGTCCACACTCAGGGGGAGTACTGTCCCAGGGGGCTGGCTCCGGCCTAGTCCACACTCAGGGGGAGCACAGTCCCAGGCCCCGGGGAGGCTCACGCCGGCCTAGTCCACACTCGCGGGGGAGCACTGTTCCGGGCCCCGGGAACGTTCCCCCCGGCCTAGTCCACACTCAGGGGGAGCACTGTCCCGGGAGGCTCGCCCCGGCCTAGTCCACACTCAGGGGGAGCACTGTCCCGGGCCCCGGGGAGGTTCCCCCCAGCCTAGTCCACACTCAGGGGGAGTAGTGTCCCAAGAGGCTCGCCCCGGCCTAGTCCACACTCAGGGGGGAACACTTTCCCGTGAGACTCACTCCAGCCTAGTCCACACTCGGGGGGAGCACTGTCTCAGGTGGCTCGCCCCTGCCTAGTCCACACTCGGGGGAGCCTTGTCCCGGGCCCCAGGGAGGCTCGACCCGGCCAGTCCACACACAGGGGGGAGCACTCTCCCGGGAGGCTCACCCCGGCCTAGTCCACACTCGGGGGTGATGTGGAGATGCCGGCGTTGGACTGGGGTGAGCACAGTACGAAGTCTTACAACACCAGGTTAAAGTCCAACAGGTTTGTTTCGATGTCACTAGCTTTCGGAGCGCTGCTCCTTCCTCAGGTGAATGAAGAGGTCTGTTCCAGAAACACATATATAGACAAATTCAAAGATGCCAAACAATGCTTGGAATGCGAGCATTAGCAGGTGATTAAATCTTTACAGATCCAGAGATGGGGTAACCCAAGGTTAAAGAGGTGTGAATTGTACCAAGCCAGAACAGTTGGTAGGATTTTGCAGGCCAGATGGTGGGGGATGAATGTAATGCGACATGAATCCCAGGTCCCGGTTGAGGCTGCACTCATGTGTGCGGAACTTGGCTATAAGTTTCTGCTCGGCGATTCTGCGTTGTCGCGGGTCCTGAAGGCCGCCTTGGAGAACGCTTACCCGGAGATCAGAGGCTGAATGCCCTTGACTGCTGAAGTGTTCCCCGACTGGAAGGGAACATTCCTGCCTGGTGATTGTTGCGCGATGTCCGTTCATTCGTTGTCGCAGCGTCTGCATGGTCTCGCCAATGTACCACACTCGGGACATCCTTTCCTGCAGCGTATGAGGTAGACAACGTTGGCCGAGTCGCACGAGTATGTACCGCGTACCTGGTGGGTGGTGTTCTCACGTGTAATAGTGGTATCCATGTCGATGATCTGGCACGTCTTGCAGAGATTGCCATGACAGGGTTGTGTGGTGTCGTGGTCACTGTTCTGAAGACTGGGTAGTTTGCTGCAAACAATGGTTCGTTTGAGGTTGCGCGGTTGTTTGAAGGCAAGTAGTGGGGGTGTGGGGATGACCTTGGCAAGATGTTCATCGTCATCAATGACGTGTTGAAGGCTGTGAAGAAGATGACATAGTTTCTCCGCTCCGGGGAAGTACTGGACGACGAAGGGTATTCTGTCGGTTGTGTCCCATGTTTGTCTTCTGAGGAGGTCGGTCCGGTTTTTCGCTGTGGCGCGTTGGAACTGTCGATCGATGAGTCGAGTGCCATATCCCGTTCGTACGAGGGCATCTTTCAACGTCTGTAGATGTCTGTTACGCTCCTCCTCGTCTGAGCAGATCCTGTGTATACGGAGCGCTTGTTCCGGGGGGAACCTCCCGGAACAGTGCTCCCCATGAGTGTGGACTAGGCCGGGGCGAGCCTCCCGGCACAGTGCTCCCCCTGAGTGTGGACTCGGCCAGGGTGAACCTCGCGGGACAGTGCTCCCCCTGAGTGTGGACTAGGCTGGGGGGAACCTCCCGGGAACCACCCTAAACACATTAAAGAAGCCATCCCCTATGGACAAGCGCTCCGTATACACAGGATCTTCTCAGACGAGGAGGAGCGTAACAGACATCTACAGACGTTGAAAGATGCCCTCGTACGAACGGGATATGGCACTCGACTCATCGATCGACAGTTCCAATGCGCCACAGCGAAAAACCGGACCGACCTCCTCAGAAGACAAACATGGGACACAACCGACAGAATACCCTTCGTCGTCCAGTACTTTCCCGGAGCGGAGAAACTACGTCATCTTCTTCACAGCCTTCAACACGTCATTGATGACGATGAACATCTTGCCAAGGTCATCCCCACACCCCCACTACTTGCCTTCAAACAACCGCGCAACCTCAAACGAACCATTGTTTGCAGCAAACTACCCAGTCTTCAGAACAGTGACCACGACACCACACAACCCTGTCATGGCAATCTCTGCAAGACGTGCCAGATCATCGACATGGATACCACTATTACACGTGAGAACACCACCCACCAGGTACGCGGTACATACTCGTGCGACTCGGCCAACGTTGTCTACCTCATACGCTGCAGGAAAGGATGTCCCGAAGCGTGGTACATTGGCGAGACCATGCAGACGCTGCGACAATGAATGAACGGACATCGCGCAACAATCACCAGGCAGGAATGTTCCCTTCCAGTCGGGGAACACTTCAGCAGTCAAGGGCATTCAGCCTCTGATCTCCGGGTAAGCGTTCTCCAAGGCGGCCTTCAGGACCCGCGACAACGCAGAATCGCCGAGCAGAAACTTATAGCCAAGTTCCGCACACATGAGTGCGGCCTCAACCGGGACCTGGGATTCATGTCGCATTACATTCATCCCCCACCATCTGGCCTGCGAAATCCTACCAACTGTCCTGGCTTGGTACAATTCACACCTCTTTAACCTGGGGTTACCCCATCTCTGGATCTGTAAAGATTTAATCACCTGCTAATGCTCGCATTCCAAGCATTGTCTGGCATCTTTGAATTTGTCTATATATGTGTTTCTGGAACAGACCTCTTCATTCACCTGAGGAAGGAGCAGCGCTCCGAAAGCTAGTGACATCGAAACAAACCTGTTGGACTTTAACCTGGTGTTGTAAGACTTCGTACTGTGCACACTCAGGGGGACCACTGTCCCGGGCTCCGGGGACGTTCCCCCCGGCCAAGTCAACACTCGGGGGAGCACTGTGCCGGGAGACTCACCCCGGCCTAGTCCACACTCGGCGGGAGCACTGCCCCGGGAGGCTCGACCCAGCCTAGTCCACACTCAGGGGGAGCACTGCCCCGGGAGGTTCCCCCCGGCCCAGTCCACACTCAGGGGGAGCACTGCCCCAGGAGGTTCCCCTCGGCCCAGTCCACACTCAGGGGGAGCACTGTTGCGGGCCCCGGGGAGGTTCCCCCCGGCCAAGTCAACACTCGGGGGAGCACTGTCCCGGGAGACTCACCCCGGCCTAGTCCACACTCAGGGGGAGCACTGTCCCGGGCCCCGGGGAGGCTTGCCCCGGCCCAGTCCACACTAGGGGGGAGCATTGTCCCGGGAGGTTCCCCCCAGCCTAGTCCACACTCAGGGGGAGCACTGTCCCGCGAGGTTCCCCCCGGCCTAGTCCACACTCGAGGGAGCACTGTCCCGGCAGACGTACCCCAGCCTAGTCCACACTCTGGGGAGCACTGTCCCAGGAGGCTCACCCCAGCCTAGTCCACACTCAGGGGGTGGCACTGTCCCGGGAGACTCAGCCCGGCCTTGTCCACACTCAGGGGGTGCACTGTCCAATAAAAGCTAACACACCGTACGCCTTCTTAACAACCCTCTCAACCTGAGTGGCAACTTTCAGGGATCTATGTCCTTGGACACCGAGATCTCTCTGCTCATCCACACTGCCAAGAATCTTACCATTAGCCCAGTACTCTGTCTTCCTGTTATTCCTTCCAAAATGAATCACCTCACACTTTTCTGCATTAAACTCCGTTTGCCACCTCTCAGCCCAGCGCTGCAGCTTATGGGGATGACCTTGGCAAGATGTTCATCTTCATCGATGACGTGTTGAAGGCTGCGAAGAAGATGTCGTAGTTTCTCCGCTCCGGGGAAGTACTGGACGATGAAGGGTATTCTGTCGGTTGTGTCCCATGTTTGTCTTTTGAGGAGATCAGTGCGTGACCTTATCTACATATGTGTTTCTGGAACATACCTCTTCATTCACCGGAGGAAGGAGCTGCACTCCAAAAGCTAGTGATTCGAAACAAACCTGTTGGACTTGAACCTGGTGTTGTAAGACTTCTTATTGTATCCAAAACGGCATATTTGTTAGATAGGGGGACAGCCATGGGGGACCCCTGCACTGTCTGCCTACCCCGTCTGGTGGTCACCCATCTACCTTCCTGTACCTTGGGTGTGACCACATCTCTGAAGTTATTAGCTGTAACAATTTCAGCGAATTGTATGCTCCTCAGTGCTTCCAGCTGCTGCTCTAACCGATCCATGTGTTCGGTGAAGATCTGCATGAGGTATGGACCATGACCTCACACAACAATGGGGGAATTGGTCTGATTGTTGCCTGTAAGTTATTGGGGTCATTGCACTGCCCTGAATTCCTAATGGTTCTCCCATATTGGGGGATAGTCTGGCCGTGTGTCTTCTAAACTCAAAGATTGAACACCACTTTGCAGGTAATCCGAGTCTATTCCCCAATGACAGACCTGACTGCTTCTGCCCCGGCTCCCCTATTAACTACCCCATCTTACTAAAGTTCAACACAATAAATGTCTCTGATTATCTACTTCCCAGGTAACCTTCTTTATATAAACAAGATTCCCTGAGCCTTACTTCAGTTAAACAATATACATGCTTGAAATGAATGAACATTTCATTTTTACGATGCTTTAATTGCATCTCTGTTGTCAAAGTGTTTGTCCTTTAAAGCAGGGCTTTTACAAACATGACTGCAGCAGTCTTACGCACACTAACCCAGGCTTGTATAAATTTAGAGTATCCAATTCTGTTTTTCCAATTAAGGGGCAGTTTAGCATGACCAACGCACCTACCCTGCACATCTTTGAGTTGTGGGGGTGAACCCACGCAGGCACGGGGAGAATGTGCAAAATCCACATGGACAGTGACCCAGAGCCGGGATCGAACATGGGTCATCAGCGCTGTGAGGCAGCATTGCTAACCACCGTGCCACCGTGCTGCCCTCTAACCCAGGCTTTTAACCCTTACTGAACCAACTATAATGCAATATATCTAAAATTGCTGCAATAATCACACTGCCAATCCCTTTTTCTGAATGGTCACATTGTTTATTCCGCACACCAATCTTTCTTGCAGCATTTCGGTCAGGGATGGTCCGAACTCACAATGTGCTGTACATTTCTGGAATCCGGCCAAAGGTTTGGTGACAGATTCCCCGGGGTCTTCCCCGCCGAATTAAAACGGTTTATCTGGAGTATAACAGAGGGTTTTGAGTCAGTTGTTTTCACCAAGTCAACTACTTTTTTTGCTTCGGGGCATTTGGGTAGGTCAGGCTTTTTAATCACGCTGAATGTTGGGGCATTGCAATATCACTCTCTGTTTCCCATCTCAGTCAGCGTTACTGACCCGGAAGAAGGAATGCAATCTGTATATTGGCCCAGTCTTCTCCACTCACATCATACGCTTCAGGTTTACTGAAGAGAACCATTTGTTTCCACAAGGAAGATTTCTCAGGGTAATAAAACGGGGAGACCTCGTGATGATTCCCCCGAGTCCGTTCTGGCCTTTATAACACACCTGCAGAAGTGGAAATATTTGCAAGGTTATCTAGAAAACCTGGGGAGTGTGACGAACCCTCTGTTAGTCAGCCAGAACAAGCTCGATGGGCTGAATTCCATCATTCTGTTCTCTGACCATTCCTTGACTGCAATGATGTGGAGATGCCGGCGTTGGACTGGGGTGGGCACAGTAAGAAGTCTTACACCAGGTTAAAGTCCAACAGGTTTGTTTTGAATCACTAGCTTCCGGAGCACAGCTCCTTCATTAGGTGAATGACCTGCGGAAGAAGCAGTGCTCCGAAAGCTAGTGATTCGAAACAAAGCTGTTGAATTTTAACCTGGTGTAAGATTTCTTCCTATTCTGTGACTGTCATTGACACCCACATGCTGACAATGAATTGAATGCTAATGTGCGAATATTGTGCCTGTTCGGTGTTCCCAAAAAAACTGGGAACAAGGAGCAGACGTCACTGAAACTCAAGTCATACGGAATACAAACTGCTAGTAGTGAGGTTAGATTGTCAGATGGAATCACACATATTGGCAGATGAAGTGATTAAGTTACAACATTGCGCTTTATTTTCCTCTCTCCAGATCCAGCACTGTATTGAAACAGCTGCTGTTTACTCATGAACTTTAATACTCGGGTGTACCTGTCCATTCCAAAGGGGTTTGGTCAGACCATTCAGCCACTATCCTAACACTCAAGCTCTTCACAAAGAGACCGTCCATTCATTCAGACACTGCCACTGACTGTGAGGAGCTTTCCTTTTGCTGTGTAGTCGCGTTTGTAGTGTACGAACCCCAGGCCCAGTCAGCAAGTTTCCAGAAACAGCAATGTGATTTACAACCACACGATGTGTTTTAGTGATAGTTGTGTGTTTAGAGATGCAAGCTGCATTCACACTGCCGAGGTCACGGGGCTTGTTCCTGAATGGATAGGGTTCAGGTGAAATCACCACGTTTTGCCTGACAGGAAACAATGTTTTTCAAACAAACCTCTTCTGTATTTTGGAGAAAGCTGCGGTTTCGGATGACTGATTCTCCCAGCTGTGACCAGGAGTGATGGAGAGTTGATAACCATCCCAGAACATGCGAGTGGAGCACTGAAGATGATCTGGTAGATGGATAAAACAATAACTGGTATGGTCCTTTAACCTAGTACAACATCCCAAAGCATTTCATAGGAGCATTAGCAAATCAAATCTGGCCCCAACCAACACGAGGGGATATTAGATGTTTGGTCAATGCTTGGTTTGTGGAACAAAGGGCAGAAAATGCTGAATTACAGTCAGCAGTCCGGGCAGCAGCTGCGGTGAGAGAAACAGAGTTAACCGGCTGGACTCTCTGCAGCCCCGCACCAAAATTGCATTCGGGATGGGGGTGGAGAATCAACGTTCGCGACCCAATCACGCCCGACACCGTTCCGGCGATTCTCCAGGCCCCGGAGAATTGCTCATCCGTGAATCGCGCCGGGCGGCTGGGGGGGCCATTGCCAGAGATCCTCCCAACAATACTCCGCACCCGACCGGCCCAGTTCCCGACGGTGTGGTTCTAACCATGGACGGCCGGTCAGGACTCTCGCGCGGTGGCTGCGGACTCAGTCCGCGGCCGCCCTGGGGGGGGGGGGGGGGGGGGGGGGTGCGGGGGAATCCAGCACCGAGAGGAGGTCTTATGGGCGGTGATCGGGCCGGTCCGGTGCAGGGGCGCGGGGCCGATCGGGGGGACCTTGTTTCTTCATGATGGTCCGAGTCCGCCATGGCGCTCGGCGAGGCCGCTGGAAGCCGCCACCGTGCGCATACACGGACTCGGAACCGGAGGTGCGGGGACCCGTATCCGCAGCCAAAGCTGCGAGAAGCTCTCCAGGTCCCCTGCAGGTAAGAGAATCGCTCTGTATTTTTTGCAGGAAACTGGGGAGTTTTTCGCCGGCGTGGGGATATAGCCCCATTGTGGGAGAATCCAGACCAATGTTTCCAGTCTGTACGATCCTTCAGAGCTCTGGGCTGTATTCTCCCATTTTGAGGCTATGTCCGGAGGAAGTGTCTGGCTTTACGACGCAAAAATTGGCACCGCCCCCCGCACCGATCCTCCGACTGGTGTGAGGCTAGCAGCCATGCCACGAAAACGAACGGCCTTCCGGATATAAACGCCTGGAGAATTGGCGGCTCCGTGGCTGTGTTTGCGCATGTCGACGACCTGCAGCCGTCGTGCCGTACAACATTGTGCCGGTCGTGTGCGGACCCTGATCTGCCAGATCGTGCCCCCCTAGATACCCCTCGCCACCCCCAGGCCACCCCCAACCAGTCCCCCCCCCCCAGCCCTCACCGACACCCAGCCGCCATGCTGGATTTACATAAACTGAGAGCACACATGTCCCGCACCGTCGGGAACTCGGCCCTCCGGGGGTGGAGCCTCGGGGAAGGGCCTTCAAATAACGTCCTGAGGCCATCCCAACGGCGAGCGGCATAATCCCCGTTTTGGAGGGGGTGGAGCATCTGGAAACAGGCATCGCCTGGAAACAGGGATTCTCCGTCCGATCGCCGATTACAATAGCGGCATCGGGCAACGGGGAATCCCGCCCTGGAACGCGGTTTCCCTCTCCACAAACGCTGCCAGACCTGCTGAGGGCATCCAGCATTCTCGGATTTTATTGCAGATCTCCAGCTTTGAAGTATTGATCTCGGTTTGTAGAACATCCCAGAAAACGGGAAACAAGATAGGGAGGTGGAAACATTTCAGCTGGAAAATTCTTCCGCTTTTTATTTTGCCATAAAATATAACTCTGATTGATATGACAATCGCTGAAAATCTGAGCTTCTTTGTAAAAAAGATGCAAAAGTTCAAAGTCACTGAATTGTTCGAGTTTCTCTTCCGATAGATTGTTGCTGGAATTGTTGATGCTTCTAAAATATTCATTGATATTAATAAAGAAGAATATCAGGACAGTAAATGTAGAATTTAGTGCTGGGAAGGATCCCAATCATACTCTCCAGTGATATTCAGTACCCTCTTCAGAACATTGGTTACTTGATGACAATTTGAATTGGGTAGAAGATGTGGAGCAGTTCCTCAGGAAGATTCAGCAGTTTGGTTATCAAAATCAGTTGGAATTTCTCTATTCTTATTGGAGAGAATTCATTGCGGGAATATTCTGGTCCATCTCCAGGTCGAATCAATGACGTGAACCTAGCATTACAAAGGACACAAACAATAACACCCATGTGTATATAATCCCTTTTGTATTGATAAATAGTGCAGAACGCTTCACTGAAATATCATCAACTAAACAGAGAGGAAGTCAAAGCGAGTGATAAAGGTGGTACAGGAACACAGAGACCCTGGAGTGTAGATATACAAACCCTTTGTGACAAGATGAGAAAGCGTTTAAATAGTAAACAGGATCCTTTTCTTTACAAATAGAGGTAAAATACAAAAGCAAAGAGGTTCAGCTGAAGCTTTATTTAAAATACATCCTGGTTCGGCACGAGCTGCGGTATTGGGATCAACTTTCGCTCTCAAGTCGGGAGCAGAGAATTGGAAAAATTCCCGACTCCACAAGCTCGGCTTGGGAGAAAACGTCCTTCACATCCCTCACATTATCACCCCCCCAACACGCCATTCATGTCCATCGCGTGCCCTTCCCCATGGCCCTTCATATACTCCACACCAACCAATGTCCCTCTACCTACACGCACCTCATGGCCCTTTATTGCCCCTATTGCAAGCAATGAACCTTCAACAACCCCCCATTCCATTTGACACCTGCATGCCAACACATGCTAACTCATGCCTGCCACCCTTTACCTTAATGCCCTCCATGCCAACTCACCCAGTATCCACCACATGCAGATCTCAGGGTCCATAGTGAGATAAAATAAAATCAAGTTCGAATTGTCTATTGGTAATTTAACTATTTAAAATAAATATTCAGTGATTAAAAACCCATTCAATGCATTTAGATAATTTCAACCACTAATACCTTATAAAATCAAACATTTCATTCAAGCATTTCATACCCCATGTCAACAGGCATCTCAATGCATTTTATTACGATCCAGGATCAGACCCCAACAATGTCTAAAATACTGAACAGAAACCCCAATATTTTATTTTAATTCTCTAATACTGTTAGGAAAGGAAATGTCACTTTAGGAGTGATTTCAAGAAAAATAGGGAGGTGATATATTAAAAATAACTTTATTACTAACGCAGTGCATTAGCCCAAGCTTTTTATGATGCCTTAATTACACCCAGCTCCCAAAATATACTTGCCTTTTGAACCAGGGTTCTTTTGAAACATGACTGCAGCAGTCTCACACACACTAACTCAGATCTTTAACCCTTACTGCACCTATAATGTAATATGTCTGAAATTCCTGCATTCCTGACACTTCCCCCACTTAAAAAAAAGGAACATGGTATAGAAACAGATGGCTTCATTTTCCCAAAACCTTTTAACTCTAAAAAATTCTCATTACTGAACATAGCTAATACTCTATAAGATACATATCACATTACATTTAAACATGGAAACTTAAAAATGAGTATCGTCCATTTCAGTCTCTCTTTTCTACCTTTGAACGTTCCAGCGTTCTCACATTTCACAGTCGTGATAAAGCATCTGCAATGAAGTTTTCTCTTCCTGCTACATGCATAATTTTTAAGTTAAATGGTTGTAACAATAAACTCCATCAAAAAGTCTTGCATTTCGAGCGTTAATTATGGTCTGTATATACAGTTGTCTCTGATGAATTGTCAGCAACATAAATGTGAAAATGTCTCCTCTTTGATAGTCGAACACTTTTTTTGATAAATAGTTTCCAAGAAAAATAACCAACAGGCCTTTCAATTATTTTGTTGTCTTCCTGTAACAGTGCAGCACCAACACCTACATTGCTCGCATCAATTGCCATCCTACATTTCTTGGCATTAGGTGTGATTAACACTGGTGTGAGGGCAGCACGGTGGCGCAGTGGTTAGCACTGCTGCCTCACGGTGCTGAGGACCCAGGTTCGATCCCGGCCGGAGTCACTGCTGCCCCACGACGCTGAGGACCCAGGTTCGATCCCGGCTGCGGGTAACTGTCTGTGTGGAGTTTGCACATTCTCCCCGTGTCTGCGTGGGTCTCACAGCCACAATTCAAAGGTTGTGCAGGGTAATTGAATTGGCCACGCTAGGGGCTGGTTTAGCACAGTGGACGAAACAGCTGGCTTGTAATGCAGAACAAGGCCAGCAGCCCGGTTGTATCCCCATTCCAGCCTCCCCGAACAGGCGCCGGAATGTGGCGACTAGGGGCTTTTCACAGTAACTTCATTGAAGTCTACTTGTGACAATAAGCAATTATTATTATTAAATTGCCCCTTAATTGGAAAAATTAAAAAAGAAATGCTGGTGCGGGGGAGAACACAGTTTTCAGATTATTGAATGCTTCCTGACATTCTGATCGTCACTGAAATTTCCGGTGCTTTTTCAGAATTTCAGTCAGTGAAGCAACCAAACTGTTAAAATGTGGCACGGATTACCAGCATAAACCACCTTGCTGATGGTATTGGAAACTTACCAATAGCTTTCATTTTCACATTCAAAGAACTAAGAAGAAGAAAGAAAAGTATAGCACAGCAACAGGCCCTTCAGCCCTCCAAGCCTGTACCAGTGCACAAAGGGCCACCTGACCATGTCCAATTGTGCGGCTTAAGAATGTGACGAGCTTTTGCAAATTCACTTTTAGCTAAATGTACCACCAATCCAGCCTTGTGCAGTCGATCGAGTAATTCCTTTAAATGTTTCCAATGCTCCTTCCATGTTTCACTGAATACCACCAAATCGTCAATGGAGACGGCACAACTCTTTAGTCCAGAAATGACCTTGTTGCGCAGGTCAAAGAGACACAGCCTGAGTGAGACACATCCAGAGTGGGAATTTGGAACTTGGTAATTTGGTGCAGTGAGGTAATTCGGTGCAGAGTGGGAGACGGTGCTTTTTCCTTACTGTTTTGTTCTCTCTCTTTCTTCCGGCGTGTAACTTACAATCAGCAGGGAGAGAACCTGAGAGCATCTGAGACCCTCAGAAGGTAAGTAAGTGATCTTTAGTCATTTTTACTGTTATTTCCTTTACAAATTGTGTGTGTGGGGGTGGGGGGGGGGGGGGTGGGGGGGTGGGGGGGGGGGGGAGGACTGAAGTGACAGAAAAGCTGTGACCTGAGTGGCTGGTTGGGAATCTACACTAAATTTAAAAAATTAAGCATTGGTAACTAATTAAACATAATTACTTAATTATAATTTAGAGGGGTATCTAAGCCAGAGATCGGAGAGTACTATATTTAGCTTTTGCATTTATAATTGAAATCTAGTGCTAGGAAACAGATAGCTAACAGTAACTTTTTTTTTTAACGTTTAAATTTAATTTACTAATTAATTGACGCAATGTCAGTTAGAGGGGTGGAGTGCTCTGACTGTGAGATGTGGCAGGTCCGGGAGGCTTCCAGCGTCCCGGATGGCTTCATCTGCAGGAAGTGCACCCAACTGGAGCTCCTCACAGACCGCATGGTTCGGTTGGAGCGGCAGTTGGATGCACTTAGGAACATGCAGGTGGCGGAAAGCGTCATCGATAGCAGTTATATAAATGTGGTCACACCCAAGGTGCAGGCAGAGAAATGGGTGACCACCAGAAAGGGCAGGCAGTCAGTGCAGGAATCCCCTGTGGTTGTCCCCCTCTCGAACAGGTATACCCCTTTGGATACTGTCGGGGGGGATAGCCTATCAGGAGAAAACAGGAGCAGCCAGAGCAGTGGCACCACGGCTGGCTCTGATGTTCAGAAGGGAGGGTCAAAGCGCAGAAGAGCAATAGTCATAGGGGACTCTATAGTCAGGGGCACAGATAGGTGCTTCTGTGGACGTGAAAGAGACTCCAGGATGGTATGTTGCCTCCCTGGTGCCAGGGTCCAGGATGTCTCCGAACGGGTAGAGGGCATCCTGAAGGGGGAGGGCAAGCAGGCAGAGGTTGTTGTACATATTGGTACTAACGACATAGGCAGGAATGGGCATGAGGTCCTGCAGCAGGAGTTCAGGGAGCTAGGCAGAAAGTTAAAAGACAGGACCTCGAGGGTTGTAATCTCGGGATTACTCCCTGTGCCACGTGCCAGTGAGGCTAGAAATAGGAAGATAGAGCAGCTAAACACGTGGCGAAACAGCTGGTGTAGGAGGGAGGGTTTCCGTTATCTGGACCACTGGGAGCTCTTCTGGGGCAGGTGTGACCTGTATAAGAAGGACGGGTTGCATCTAAACCGGAGAGGCATAAATATCCTGGCCGCGAGGTTTGCTAGTGTCACACGGGAGGGTTTAAACTAGTATGGCAGGGGGGTGGGCACGGGAGCAATAGGTCAGAAGGTGAAAGAATTGAGTGAGAACTAGGGAATAGGGCCAGTATGGCTCTGAGGCAGAGCAGACAGGGTGAAGTTGCTGAACACAGCGGGTCTGATGGCCTTAAGTGCATATGTTTTAATGCAAGGAGTATTACGGGTAAGGCAGATGAACTTAGAGCTTGGATTAGTACTTGGAACTATGATGTTGTTGCCATTACAGACACCTGGTTGATGGAAGGGCAGGATTGGCAGCTAAACGTTCCAGGATTTAGATGTTTCAGGCGGGATAGAGGGGGATGTAAAAGGGGAGGTGGACTTGCGCTACTTGTTCGGGAGAATATCACAGCTGTACTACGGGAGGGCACCTCAGAGGGCAGTGAGGCTGTATGGGTAGAGATCAGGAATAAGAAGGGTGCAGTCACAATGTTGGGGGTTTACTACAGGCCTCCCAACAGCCAGCGGGAGATAGAGGAGCAGATAGGTCGACAGATTTTGGAAAAGAGTAAAAACAACAGGGTTGTTGTGATGGGAGACTTCAACTTCCCCAATATTGACTGGGATTCACTTAGTGCCAGGGGCTTAGATGTGGCAGAGTTTGTAAGGATCATCCAGGAGGGCTTCTTAAAACAATATGTGGACAGTCCAACTCAGGAAGGGGCTGTACTGGACCTGGTACTGGGGAATGAGCCCGGCCAGGTGGTAGAAGTTTCAGTCGGGGAGCATTTCGGGAACAGTGACCAC
Organism: Scyliorhinus torazame; assembly: GCF_047496885.1. NCBI lineage: Eukaryota > Metazoa > Chordata > Chondrichthyes > Carcharhiniformes > Scyliorhinidae > Scyliorhinus > Scyliorhinus torazame. The sequence continues at coordinate 113,878 of NW_027308302.1, read as the reverse complement.
AATTCAGTAAGTTTTAAAATGCTGGTGGACAAGGATAAGAGTGGTCCTAGGGTGAATGTGCTAAATTGGGGGAAGGCTAATTATAACAATATGAGGCGTGAACTGAAGAATCTAGATTGGGGGCGGATGTTTGAGGGTAAATCAACATCTGACATGTGGGAGGCTTTCAAGTGTCAGTTGAAAGGAATTCTGGACCGGTATGTTCCTGTGAGGAAGAAGGATAAATACGGCAATTTTCAGGAACCTTGGATAACGAGAGATATTGTAGGCCTTGTCAAAAGGAAAAAGGAGGCATTTGTCAGGGCTAAAAGGCTGGGAACAGCCGAAGCCTGTGTGGAATATAAGGAAAGTAGGAAGGAACTTAAGCAAGGAGTCAGGAGGGCTAGAAGGGGTCACGAAAAGTCATTGACAAATAGGGTTAAGGAAAATCCCAAGGCTTTTTACATGCACATAAAAAGCAAGAGGGTAGCCAGGGAAAGGGTTGGCCCACTAAAGGATAGGCAAGGGAATCTATGTGTGGAGCCAGAGAAAATGGGCGAGGTACTAAATGAATACTTTGCATCAGTATTCACCAAAGAGAAGGAATTGGTCGATGTTGAGTCTGGAGAAGGGTGTATAGATAGCCTGGGTCACATTGAGATCCAAAAAGATGAGGTGTCTTGAAAAATATTAAGGTAGATAAGTCCCCAGGGCCTGATGGGATCTACCCCAGAATACTGAAGGAGGCTAGAGAGGAAATTGCTGAGACCTTGACAGAAATCTTTGGATCCATACTGTCTTCAGGTGATGTCCCGGAGGACTTGAGAATAGCCAATGTTGTTCCTCTGTTTAAGAAGGGTAGCAAGGATAATCCAGGGAACTACAGGCCGGTGAGCCTTACGTCAGTGGTAGGGAAATTACTGGAGAGAATTCTTCGAGACAGGATATACTCCCATTTGGAAGCAAATGGACGTATTAGTGAGAGGCAGCATGGTTTTGTGAAGGGGAGGTCGTGTCTCACTAACTTGACAGAGTTTTTCGAAGAGGTCACAAAGATGATTGATGCAGGTAGGGCAGTGGATGGTGTCTATATGGACTTCAGTAAGGCCTTTGACAAGGTCCCTCATGGTAGACTAGTACAAAAGGTGAAGTCACACGGGATCAGGGGTGAGCTGGCAAGGTGGATACAGAACTGGCAAGGTCATAGAAGGCAGATTGTATCAATGGAAGGATGCTTTTCTAAATGGAGGGCTGTGACCAGTGGTGTTCCGCAGGGATCAGTGCTGGGACCTTTGCTGTTTGTAGTATATATAAATGATTTGGAGGAAAATGTAACTGGTCCGATTAGTAAGTTTGCAGACGACACAAAGGTTGGTGGAATTGCGGAGAGCGATGAGGACTGTCAGAGGATACAGCAGGATTTAGATTGTTTAGAGACTTGGGCGGAGAGATGGCAGATGGAGTTTAATCCGGACAAATGTGAGGTAATGCATTTTGGAAGATCTCATGCTGGTAGGGAATATACAGTGAATGGTAGAACCCTCAAGAGTATTGAAAGTCAGAGAGATCTAGGTGTACAGGTCCACAGGTCACTGAAAGGGGCAACACAGGTGGAGAAGGTAGTCAAGAAGGCATACGGTATGCTTGCCTTCATTGGCCGGGGCATTGAGTATAAGAATTGGCAAGTCATGTTGCAGCTGTATAGAACCTTAGTTAGGCCACACTTGGAGTATAGTGTTCAATTCTGGTCGCCACACTACCAGAAGGATGTGGAGGCTTTAGAGAGGGTGCAGAAGAGATTTGCCAGAATGTTGCCTGGTCTGGAGGGCATTAGCTATGAGGAGCGGTTGAATAAACTCGGTTTGTTCTCACTGGAACGACGGAGGTTGAGGGGCAACCTGATAGAGGTATACAAAATTATGAGGGGCATAGACAGAGTGGATAGTCAGAGGCTTTTCCCCAGGGTAGAGGGGTCAATTACTAGGGGGCATAGGTTCAAGGTGCGAGGGGCAAGGTTTAGAATAGATGTACGAGGCAAGGTTTTTACAGAGGGTAGTGGGTGCCTGGAACTCGCTACCGGAGGAGGTGGTGGAAGCAGGGACGATGGTGACATTTGAAAATGAAAAATGAAAATCGCTTATTGTCACAAGTAGGCTTCAATAAAGTTACTGTGAAAAGCCCCTAGTCGCCACATTCTGGCGCCTTTTCGGGGAGGCTGTTACGGGAATTGAACCGTACTGCTGGCCTGCCTTGGTCTGCTTTCAAAGCCAGCGAATTAGCCCTGTGCTAAACAGTCGTGCTAAACGTGCTAAATCTAAGGGGCAGCTTGACAAATACATGAATAGGATGGGAATAGAGGGATACGGACCCAGGAAGTGTAGAAGATTGTAGTTTAGTCGGGCAGCATGCTCGGCACGGGCTTGGAGGGCCGAAGGGCCTGTTCCTGTGCTGTACTTTTCTTTATTCCTTGTTCTTTGGTTAATCTTTGGAATGTTGCTGCCTCATTCTTCATTCCACAAAGAAGATAACTTTCACTTGATACAGACCATTAGGCATCACAAAAGCCAAACTGTCCTTTGCCCTGTCTGATAAGGGTATTTATCAGTATTCTTTAAGTTAGTCAAGTTGGGTAATAAAATTTGCTTGTTCCACCTTTTCAACACAGTCTTCTGAATGAAGAATGGAGTACAAATCTGACTTCATAACTGCGTTGACCTTTTTATGGGCCATATACAATTGTTGTGTTCCATCCGGTTTTGGTACCATCACAATAGGTGAGCTCCAATCGCTGCAACTGACTTTGATGATATCATTCTTAAGCATGCTGTCAATCTCCTTTTGTACCTTTGTTAACTTTAGTGGATTGAACCTGTTTGGATGTTGTTTAATGGGGATACCATTTCCTGCACCTACATCATGTATAATTACTTCTGTAGATTCCAATTTGTTCCCACATACAGCTATATGTGACTGTAATCACTCTTTTAGGTCATTTTGATTTTCCTTTGGAAGGTAAATCAGTAATTTATCCCAATTTCTTATTGCTTCCGCATTGGGCAATCTAATTTTAGGAATGTCAAATTCAGAATCATCCAGATTTATCTCTTCTCACTGATTTACAATAATAACACCTCTTCCCTCATTCCTTCTGTATCAAAATACCTTTTGAGCATATTAACGTGACACACTCAGCTTTCCTTCTATCTGGCATTCTTATCAAATAATTCACCTCAATCGATTTCCTTTCATTTTGAGAAGGACTATTAAATCTTGCTTTTACTGGTTCACCTACTATTGATAACAAGACCAATACTTTCTCCCCACTAACAAAAATACAAATTTGTGATTTCTTATCCACCTCTTTTTTCGTCACATGTTGGTTAACTCCTCTACAACCCTCTTAGCTTTAATGTTTCTTATTGGAATGGCCTCTGAAAATCTAGTAGACACATCCACTGTGGTCAACAAACATTGATTCCCACCTTTTGTTTTATGCTGGGGTCCCACATAATCAATTAGGACCCTAATAAAAGGTTCCTCAAATGCTGGAATGGGTATTAGAAGTGCTGGTTTGATTAGCGCCTGAGGTTTCCCTATTACCTGACATGTTTGACACATAAGGCAAAATTCCACTACAGGCCAATAAATATTTATCATACGTTCTGTTTTCACGTATGGACCGATCTGCCTGGACTGTACGCAGAACACTTTTCACTGTACCTTGGTACGTGTGACAATAAATCTCAATCTAAAATAGTTCTGTGTTTTTGCTTGAGTTTTCCTCACTCCTCAATGACTGCCTACTGGCTGCTCATGTACTACCCAAAACACCTCCTTGCTATAACCCACCGGCAATACCAATTGATGAACAGTTAGACTGTTAAATGGGGAAGCTGGGTATAGAGGGATATGGGCCAAATGTGGGCACTTGGGACTAACTTAGTGGTAAAAACTGGGCAGCATGGACAAGCTGGGCCGAAGGGCCTGTTTCCATGCTGTAAACCTCGGTGACTCTGTGACTATGACTCTATAGTTATATCTATAACTTCTGCCCATTTGTCATCTGCCTGAATATGTAAAAATCTCCATTCTCTCATTAATACATTATTTCTAATGAGTCAATGAGACAACACTATGGTAAACACACATTCTATTTTTAAATATGCTTTCTGAAACAATTGCTTTATCTCAGAATCTTTCTGCTGTAATTCAAACAACTTTCCTAAAATAACGATAACCGCTGCACCCATTACCTGCTCTTGTTCTTTATCAACCTTCTAATCAAACATGGTTGGAGATAGATCATAGAATTTAGAGTGTAGAAGGAGGCCATTCAGCCCATTGAGTGACCACCGGCCCATGGAACGATCACCCTATCTAAGACCACATCTCCAACCTCTCCCCGTAACCTAGTAACCCCATCTAACCTCGGGGCAGTTTATCATGGCCAATCCACCTAACCTGTACATCTTTGGACTGTGGGAGGAAACCGGAGCACCCGGAGGAAACCCACGCACACACGGGGAGAACGTGCAGACTCCGCACAGACAGTGACCCAAGCCGGGAATCGAACCAGGGACCCTGGAGCTGTGAAGCAACTGTGCTAATCACTGTGCTACCGTGCCGTCCAACTGAGTGGTGTGTCTCAGGGGTCTGTGCTGTGACCACAACTTTTCACAATATACATTAATGATCTGGAAGAAGGAACTGAAGGCACTATTGCTAAGTTTGCAAATGATACAAAGATCTGTAGAGGGGTAGGTGGTATTAAGGAAGCAGGGGGGCTGCAGAAGGACTTGGACAGGCTAGGAGTGTGGGCAAAGAAGTAGCAGATGGAATACAATGTGGAAAAATGTGAGGTTATGCATTTTAGAAGGAGAAATAGAGACATAGACTATTTTCTAAATGGGGAAATACCTAGGAAATCGAAAGCACAAAGCTGACTTGGGAGTCCTTGTTCACCATTCTCTTGAGGTTACCGTGCAGGTTAGATACATAGATACATAGAAGATAGGAGCAGGAGGCGGCCTTTTGGCCCTTCGAGCCTGCTCCGCCATTCATCACCATCATGGCTGATCATCCAACTCAATAGCCTAATCCTGCTTTCTCCCCATAGCCTTTGATCCCATTCTCCCCAAGTGCTATATCCAGCCGCCTCTTGAATATATTCAAAGTTTTAGCATCAACTACTTCCTGTGGTAATGAATTCCACAGGCTCACTCTCTGGGTGAAGAAATGTCTCCTTATCTCTGTCCAAAATGGTTCACCCTGAATCCTCAGACTGTGACCCCTGGTTCTGGACACACCCATCATTGGTAACGTCTTCCCTGCATCTACCCTGTCCAGTCCTGTTAGAATTTTATAGTCTCTCTGAGATCCCCCTCATTCTTCTGAACTCCAGCGAGAACAATCCCAACCGAGTCAATCTCTCCTCATATGACAGTCCCGCCATCCCTGGATTCAGTCTGGTAAACCTTCGCTGCACTCCCTCGAGAGCAAGAACATCCTTCCTCAGAGAAGGAGACCAAAACTGCCCACAATACTCCAGGTGTGGCCTCACCAAGGCCCTGTACAACTGCAGCAACACATCCCTGCTTCTATACTCGAAACCTCTCGCAATGAAGGCCAACATTCCATTAGCCTTCTTTACCGCCTGCTGCACCTGCATGCTTACCTTCAGCGACTGGTGCACAAGGACACCCAGGTCCCGCTGCACACTCCCCTCTCCCAATTTACAACCATTCAGGTAGTAATCTGCCTTCCTGTTTTTGCTTCCAAAATTAATACCCTCACATTTCTCCAAATTATACTGCATCTGCCATTGGTTTACCCACTCGCCCAACCTGTCCAGATCTTGCTGTAGGTTAGACATAGAACATAGAACGATCCAGCGCAGTACAGGCCCTTCGGCCCACGATGTTGCACCGAAACAAAAGCCATCTAACCTACACTATGCCATTATCATCCATATGTTTATCCAATAAACTTTTAAATGCCCTCAATGTTGGCGAGTTCACTACTGTTGCAGGTAGGGCATTCCACGGCCTCACCACTCTTTGCGTAAAGAACCTACCTCTGACCTCTGTCCTATATCTATTACCCCTCAGTTTAAAGCTATGTCCCCTCGTGCCAGCCATTTCCATCCACGGGAGAAGGCTCTCACTGTCCACCCTATCTAACCCCCTGATCATTTTGTATGCCTCTATTAAGTCTCCTCTTAACCTTCTTCTCTCCAACGAAAACAACCTCAAGTCCATCAGCCTTTCCTCATAAGATTTTCCCTCCATACCAGGCAACATCCTGGTAAATCTCCTCTGCACCCTCTCCAAAGCCTCCACGTCCTTCCGATAATGCGGTGATCAGAACTGTACGCAATACTCCAAATGAGGCCGTACCAGAGTTTTGTACAGCTGCAACATGACCTCATGACTCCGGAACTCAATCCCTCTACCAATAAAGGCCAAGACTCCATAGGCCTTCTTCACAACCCTATCAACCTGGGTGGCAACTTTCAGGGATCTATGTACATGGACACCTAGATCCCTCTGCTCATCCACACTTCCAAGAACTTTACCATTAGCCAAATATTCTGCATTCCTCTTATTCCTTCCAAAGTGAATCACCTCACACTTCTCTACATTAAACTCCATTTGCCACCTCTCAGCCCAGCTCTGGAGCTTATCTATGTCCCTATGTAACCTGCTATTCCTTCCACACTGTCGACAACACCACCGACATTAGTGTCGTCTGCAAATTTACTCACCCACCCTTCTGCGCCCTCCTCTAGGTCATTGATAAAAATGACAAACAGCAACGGCCCCAGAACAGATCCTTGTGGTACTCCACTTGTAACTGAACTCCATTCTGAACATTTCCCATCAACCACCACCCTCTGTCTTCTTTCAGCTAGCCAATTTCTGATCCACGTCTCTAAATCACCCTCAATCCCCAGCCTCCGTATTTTCTGCAATAGCCTACCATGGGGAACCTTATCAAACGCTTTACTGAAATCCATATACACCACATCAACTGCTCTACCCTCATCTACCTGTTCAGTCACCTTCTCAAAGAACTCGATAAGGTTTGTGAGGCATGACCTACCCTTCACAAAGCCATGCTGACTATCCCTGATCATATTATTCCTATCTAGATGATTATAAATCTTGTCTCTTATAATCCCCTCCAAGACTTTACCCACTACAGACGTGAGGCTCACCGGTCTATAGTTGCCGGGGTTGTCTCTGCTCCCCTTTTTGAACAAAGGGACCACATTTGCTATGTCTATCCAATGACCATTTGAATGTCCTTAGTGTTGGCGAGCCCACTACTGTTGCAGGCAGGGCATTCCACACCCTAACTACTCTCTGAGTAAAGAACCTACCTCTGACATCTGTCTTATATCTATCTCCCCTCAATTTAAAGCTATGTCCCCTCGTGCTAGACATCACCATCCGAGGAAAAAGGCTCTCACTGTCCACCCTATCTAATCCTCTGATCATCTTGTATGCCTCAATTAAGTCACCTCTTAACCTTCTTCTCTCTAACGAAAACAGCCTCAGGTCCCTCAGCCTTTCCTCATAAGATCTTCCCTCCATACCAGGCAACATCCTGGTAAATCTCCTCTGCACCCTTTCCAATGCTTCCACATCCTTCCTGTATTGCGGCGACCAGAATTGCACGCAATACTCCAAATGCAGCCGCACCAGAGTTTTGTACAGCTGCAACATGACCTCATGGCTCCGAAACTCAATCCCTCTACCAATAAAAGCTAACACACCGTACGCCTTCTTAACAACCCTCTCAACCTGGGTGGCAACTTTCAAGGATCTATGTACATGGACACCGAGATCTCTTGGCTCATCCACACTGCCAAGAATCTTACCATTAGCCCAGTACTCTGTCTTCCTGTTATTCCTTCCAAAATGAATCTGTGGGCAGCATGGTAGCGTTGTGGATAGCACAATCGCTTCACAGCTCCAGGGTCCCAGGTTCGATTCCCGGCTGGGTCACTGTCTGTGTGGAGTCTGCACGTTCTCCCCGTGTCTGCGTGGGTTTCCTCCGGGTGCTCCGGTTTCCTCCCACAGTCCAAAGATGTGCAGGTTAGGTGGATTGGCCATGATCAATTGCCCTTAGTGTCCAAAATTGCCCTTAGTGTTGGGTGGGGTTACTGGGTTATGGGATAAGGTGGAGGTGTGGACCTTGGGTAGGGTGCTCGTTCCAAGAGCCAGTGCAGACTCGATGGGACGAATGGCCTCCTTCTGCACTGTAAATTCTGTGAATAATTGTTCTATGAATCACCTCACACTTTTCTGCATTAAACTCCATTTGCCACCTCTCAGCCCAGCACTGCAGCTTATCTATGTCCCTCTGTCACTTGTAACATCCTTCCGCACTGTCCACAACTCCACCGACTTTAGTGTCATCTGCAAATTTACTCACCCATCCTTCTACGCCCTCCTCCAGGTCATTTATAAAAATGACAAACAGCAGTGGCCCCAAAACTGATCCTTGTGGTACACCACTAGTAACTGGACTCCAGTCTGAACATTTCCCATCAACCACCACCCTTTGTCTTCTTCCAGCTAGCCAATTTCTGATCCAAACTGCTCAATCTCCCTGAATCCCATGCTTCCGTATTTTCTGCAGTAGCCTACCGTGGGGAACCTTATCAAACCCCCGTTAGTTTCGGGAGTTCAGTGCCGGGAGCGGCCACAGGGAGCAAGTGCTGCTGGGAGAGGTAAGTGCTGTTTAAAAAGTTCCTTACCTTGCAGGTCAGCCGTTAGTTTCGGGAGTTCAGTTCCGGGAGCAGGCCTATTGGCTGACTGTAAATCAGGAAGGATACAAAAGGTGTGGCTGAAGTGCCTTTAGAAAAGGAGTGCTGGAAGCAAACAGAGTGTATCTGAGTTTGAGTAAGGCTGAGTTCGGGTAAGAGGTGAGTGAGGGCTGTGTTTTTTGGAGTTTGGTGTTTGGGGTTGAGTTTCCAAAAAAAGAATTTAAAAAAAAAATTAACTAGTTAAGGGAATTTGGTGCTCATCTTAAGGAGGTGCAGAGAAGCAGAGCTGTGAGGGAGTCTCGGGAGCAATTACATCACAGCCAGCAGGTAAGTGATTGGCTTGTGACTGGTAAGTGATTTTTCTTTTCTCTCTTTGACTTTCTCTTAGCTGTGTCGTGTAGTTCAAATTTAACTTCAGGTTTAAGTCATGGCAGGAGAGCTCAGACCCGTGTCATGCTCCTCTTGTGAGATGTGGCAATTCAGGGACCCTTCTGGTGTCCCTGACTCTTTCATCTGCAAGAAGTGTGTCCAATTGCAGCTCCTGTTAGACCGCTTGACGGCTCTGGAGCTGCGGATGGACTCACTTTGGAGCATCCGCGATGCTGAGGAAGTTGTGGATAGCACATTCAGTGAGTTGGTCACACCGCAGATTAAAATTACTGAGGCAGATAGGGAATGGGTGACCAACAGACAGAGGAAGAGTAGGAAGGCAGTGCAGGGATCCCCTGCGGTCATCTCCCTCCAAAACAGATTTACCGTTTTGGAAACTGTTGGTGGAGATGGCTCACCAGGGGAAGGTGGCAGCAGCCAGGTTCATGGCACCGTGGCTGGCTCTGCTGCACAGAAGGGCGGGAAAAAGAGTGGCAGAGCTATAGTGATAGGGGACTCAATTGTAAGGGGAATAGACAGGCGTTTCTGCGGACGCAAATGAGAATCCAGGTTGGTATGTTGCCTCCCTGGTGCAAGGGTCAAGGATGTCTCGGAGCGGCTGCAGGGCATTCTGGAAGGAGAGGGTGAACAGCCAGCTGTCGTGGTGTATATAGGCACCAACGATATAGGTAAAAAACGGGATGAGGTCCTACAAGCTGAATTTAGGGAGTTAGGAATTAAACTAAAAAGTAGGACCTCAAAGGTAGTAATCTCAGGATTGCTACCAGTGCCACGTGATAGTCAGAGTAGGAATGACAGGATAGCTAGGATGAATACGTGGCTTGAGAGATGGTGCAAGAGGGAGGGTTTCAAATTCCTGGGACATTGGAACCGGTTCTGGAGGAGGTGGGACCTGTACAAATCGGACGGTCTGCATCTGAGTGGCACCGGAACCAATGTTCTCGGGGGTGTGTTTGCTAGTGCAGTTGGGGAGGGTTTAAACTAATGTGGCAGGGGGATGGGAACCGATGTAGGAAGTCAGTGGGGACGGAAACAAAAGGCAGGAAGGGAGAGTGTGTAAAGCATGACCAGAGAAAGCAGGGAAGAGAGCAAGGAAAGTCTACATTAAACTGCATTTATTTCAATGCAAGGGGCCTGACAGGCAAAGCGGATGAACTCAGGGCATGGATGGGCACATGGGACTGGGATATTATAGCTATGACTGAAACATGGCTAAGGGAGGGGCAGGACTGGCAGCTCAATGTTCCGGGGTACAGATGCTATAGAAAGGATAGAACAGGAGGCAAGAGAGGAGGGGGAGTGGCGTTTTTGATTAGGGAGAACATCACGGCAGTACTTAGAGGGGATATATCCGAGGGTTCGCCCACTGAGTCTATATGGGTGGAACTGAAAAATAAGAAGGGAGAGATCACCTTGATAGGACTGTACTACAGGCCCCCAAATAGTCAGCAGGAAATTGAGGAGCAAATATGTAAGGAGATTACAGATAGCTGCAAGAATAATAGGGTGGTAGTAGTAGGGGACTTTAACTTGCCCAACATTGACTGGGACAGCCATAGCATTAGGGGCTTGGATGGAGGGAAATTTGTTGAGTGTATTCAGGAGGAATTTCTCATTCAGTATGTGGATGGACCGACTAGAGAGGGGGCAAAACTTGACCTCGTCTTGGGAAATAAGGAAGGGCAAGTGACAGAAGTGTTAGTGAGGGATCACTTTGGGACAAGTGACCATAACTCCATTAGTTTTAAGATAGCTATGGGGAATGATAGGTCTGGCCCAAGAGTTAAAATTCTTAATTGGGGCAAGGCCAATTTTGATGGTATCAGACAGGAACTTTCAGAGGTAGATTGGGGGAGACTGTTGGCAGGCAAAGGGACGGCTGGTAAATGGGAGGCTTTTAAAAATGTGTTAACCAGGGTTCAGGGTGAGCACATTCCCTTTAGAGTGAAGGGCAAGGCTGGTAGAAGTAGGGAACCCTGGATGACTTGAGATATTGAGACTCTGGTCAAAAAGAAGAAGGAGGCATATGACGTACATAAACAATTGGGATCAAGTGGATCCCTTGAAGAGTATAGAGATTGTCGAAATAGAGTTAAGAGGGAAATCAGGAGGGCAAAAAGGGGACATGAAATTGCTTTGGCAAATAATGGAAAGGAGAATCCAATGAGCTTCTACAGATACATAAAGGGAAAAAGAGTAACTAGGGACAGAATAGGACCTCTTAAGGATCAACAAGGACATCTATGTGCAGAGCCACAAGAGTTGGGTGAGATCCTGAATGAATATTTCTCATCGGGATTCACGGTGGAGAAAGGCATGGATGTTAGGAAACTAAGGGAAATAAATAGTGATGTCTTGAGAAGTGTGCATATTACAGAGGAGGAGGTGCTGGAAGTCTTAAAGCGCATCAAGGTAGATAAATCCCCGGGACCTGATGAAATGTATTCCAGGATGTTGTGGGAGGCTAGGGAGGAAATTGCGGGTCCCCTAACAGAGATATTTGAATCATCGGCAGCCACAGGTGAGGTGCCTGAAGATTGGAGAGTAGCGAATGTTGTGCCCTTGTTTAAGAAGGGCAGCAGGGAAAAGCCTGGGAACTACAGACCGGTGAGCCTAACGTCTGTAGTAGGTAAGTTGCTAGAAGGTATTCTGAGAGACAGGATCTACAAGCATTTAGAGAGGCAAGGACTGATTCGGGGCAGTCAGCATGGCTTTGTGCGTGGAAAATCATGTCTCACAAATTTGATTGAGTTTTTTGAGGGGGTGACCAAGAAGGTAGATGAGGGCAGTGCAGTAGACGTTGTCTACATGGACTTTAGCAAAGCCTTTGACAAGGTACCGCATGGTAGGTTGTTGCAGAAGATTAAAGCTCACGGGATCCAGGGTGAGGTTGCCAATTGGATTCAAAATTGGCTGGACGACAGAAGACAGAGGGTGGTTGTAGAGGGTTGTTTTTCAAACTGGAGGCCTGTGACCAGTGGTGTGCCTCAGGGATCGGTGCTGGGTCCACTGTTATTTGTGATTTATATTAATGATTTGGATGAGAATTTAGGAGGCATGGTTAGTAAGTTTGCAGATAACACCAAGATTGGTGGCACAGTGGATAGTGAAGAAGGTTATCTAGGATTGCAACGGGATCTTGATCAATTAGGCCAGTGGGCCGACGAATGGCAGATGGAGTTTAATTTAGATAAATGTGAGGTGATGCATTTTGGCAGATTGAATCAGGCCAGGACCTACTCAGTTAATTGTATGGCGTTGGGGAGAGTTATAGAACAAAGAGATCTAGGAGTACAGGTTCATAGCTCCTTGAAGGTGGAGTCGCAGGTGGACAGGGTGGTGAAGAAGGCATTCGGCATGCTTGGTTTCATTGGTCAGAACATTGAATACAGGAGTTGGGACGTCTTGTTGAAGTTGTACAGGACATTGGTACGGCCACACTTGGAATACTGTGTGCAGTTCTGGTCACCCTATTATAGAAAGGATATTATTAAACTAGAAAGAGTGCAGAAAAGATTTACTAGGATGTTACCGGGACTTGATGGTTTGAGTTATAAGGAGAGGCTGGATAGACTGGGACTTTTTTCCCTGGAGCGTAGGAGGCTTAGGGGTGATCTTATAGAGGTCTATAAAATAATGAGGGGCATAGATAAGGTAGATAGTCAACATCTTTTCCCAAAGGTAGGGGAGTCTAAAACTAGAGGGCATAGGTTTAAGGTGAGAGGGGAGAGATTCAGAAGGGCCCAGAGGGACAATTTCTTCACTCAGAGGGTAGTGAGTGTCTGGAATGGGCTGCCAGAGGTAGTAGAAGAAGTGGGTACAATTGTGTCTTTTAAAAAGCATTTAGATAGTTACATGGGTAAGATGGGTATAGAGGGTTATGGGCCAAGTGCGGGCAACTGGGACTAGCTTAATGGTAAAAACTGGGCGGCATGGACTGGTTGGGCCAAAGGGCCTGTTTCCATGCTGTAAACTTCTATGATTCTATGATTCTATGAAACGCTTTACTGAAATCCATATACACCACATCAACTGCTTTACCCTCATCCACCTGTTTGGTCACCTTCTCAAAGAACTCTATAAGGTTTGTAAGGCACGACCTACCCTTCACAAAACCGTGTTGACTATCTCTAATCAAATGATTCCTTTCCAGATGATTATACATCCGGTCACTTATAAACCTTTCCAAGATTTTGCCAACAACAGAAGTAAGGCTCACTGGTCTATAATTACCGGGGTTGTCTCTACTCCCCTTCTTGAACAAGGGGACAACATTTGCTATCCTCCAGTCTTCTGGCACTATTCCTGTAGACAAAGATGACTTAAAGATCAAAACCAAAGGCTCAGCAATCTCCTCCCTAGCTTCCCAGAGAATTCTAAGATAAATCCCATCCGACTCTGGGGACTTATCTATTTTCACACTTTCCAGAATTGTTAACACCTCCTCCTTATGAACCTCAAGCCCTTCTAGTCTGATAGCGTGAATCTCAGTATTCTCCTCGACAACATTGTCTTTTTCCTGTGTGAATACGGACAAAAAATATTCATTTAGCACCTCTCCTATCTCCTCGGACTCCAAGCACAACTTCCCACTACTGTCAGTAAGGTTTTCGGGCAATTTGGCCCTTTTTGGACTGTTCAAGAGTAAAATCCAGAGACTGGAACATAACCAAATTTCCCAGCAGGCTTGGCCTGCTGAGCTGGGTATGTGTATGGCTATTTCCAAAAAAAAAACCCCGGAGCTACAAGGAAGAAGGAGCCAGACAGCTAGATAAGATTAAACACAGACAAAGGGGCACGGGAATACACAGGGGCCTGCCTACAAGCAGGACAATGGGATGGTCATAGCCCCATGCAGATGTAAATGACTTTGCCTCCACCAGAGCAGAATCCAATCAACACCCCATCAACATAGCGAGGTGAGAATAGCAGCCATCTCCGGAGCAGATGGAAGACTTTGAAAATCTTCACAAGAGAGCTTAACCTTGTTATCTAAAAAAGCAGACAGTCTGGGCTCAGTATATTGCGCTGGAAAAGCCCGGAAAGATAAACGGTAGAGAAAACCAAGTTGGAGGCGGACCTAGGGGAGGTACTCCAATCTTGACAGAAGCCACCGGCAGGAACTCACTGGTCAGAGGGGGTGGAGCCCGCGCCAAACCCAAACTACCAAGTTGGAGGCGGACCTAGGGGAGGTATTCCCATCTTGGAAGGTCTGATTGACAGGAACCATGGTCGGAGGGGGCGGAGCCCGCGCCAAGCTCAAACTACCAAGTTGGAGGCGGACCTAGGGGAGGTACTCCCATCTTGACAGGTCCGACCGGCTCAAAGGGGGCAGGACCAGCGGGAACTTTAAACCTTACCGATTCAATGCAAAAGTGGCTGGCCGAACACAGGAAAAACCCAGGTAAATTGATTTGTGTTTTGTACCATTGCTAAAATTGTGTAACGATAAGATTTTACGTTGTGTCCGTTATAGTACTTCCTGAATAGACATAGTTTGTGTTAGAGCTTAAGGTTTTATTATATTTTCTTCTGTTTGATGATTTTGACCTGGGTTTTGCAATAAACCTCAATTTGCGATAATTGGAGTTGTTTAAATTCTTCAATCTCTCACCAGCGATCTCTGACCAAGTCATTGTTAAGATATTCCTCACCTTAATTCCGGGGTCGAGAATCTAGGGTCATCTTGAACGATTCGAACCCGTTCACTCAGGACAGGCTGCTGGTTAGGTAATAAACAGCAGTGTCCTATTCTCTCTCTTGGGAAAGCTACTCCAGCGAAGTAGGAACCGGGTGGGTGTTGCACCACCGGCAAGAGAGAGAATCACCTGGGCATTGGTGGGGGTCTGGATATCTGTGTGATATAAGCCTCAGGCTTCTGGTTAGGGATAAACGGCAGGCTTGATTCAGTGCTCTCTCCCGCGGAGGTGTCCCAGTGCGGCATCCCCTGGTCTCTGAAGTTTCAGTGCCAGCTGGAGGGAGACACACACAGATACTCAAACCCCAGATATCGGCCCAGTAGTGGAGTAGCAAAGATGGAACCCTCTACATGTCCTTGACTGGCCCTACTCTTACCCTAGTCATTCGTTTATTCCTGACATATCTATAGAAAGCTTTTGGGTTATCCTTGATCCTACCTGCCAAAGACTTCTCATGTCCCCCCCTGGCTCTTCTTAGCTCTCTCTTTAGGTCCTTCCTAGCTAACTTGTAACTCTCGAGCACCCCAACTGAACCTTCATGTCTCATCTTTACATAAGCCTCCTTCTTCCTCTTGACAAGTTTTTCGACTGCCTTAGTAAACCACGGTTCTCTTGCTCAACCACTTCCTCCCTGCCCGACAGGTACATACTTATCAAGGACATGCAGTAGCTGTTCCTTGAACAAGCTCCACATTTCCATTGTGCCCGTCCCCTGCAGTTTTCCTCTCCATCCGATGCATCCTAAGTCTTGCCTCATCGCATCATAATTGCCTTTCCCCCAGATATAACTCTTGCCCTGCGGTATATACCTATCCCTTTCCATCACTAAAGTAAACTTAATCGAATTGTGGTCACTATCACCAAAGTTCTCACCTACCTCCAAATCTAACACCTGTCCTGGTTCATTACCCAGTACCAAATCCAATATGGCCTCGCCTCTCGTTGGCCTATCTACATACTGTGTCAGGAAACCCTCCTGCACACATTGGACAAAAACGGACCCATCTAAAGTACTCGAACTATAGCGTTTCCAGTCAATATTTGGAAAGTTAAAGTTCCCCATAACAACTACCCTGTGCTTTCGCTCCGATCCAGAATCATCTTTGCAATCCTTTCCTCTACATCTCTGGAACCTTTCGGAGGCCTATAGAAAACCCCCAACAGGGTGACCTCTCCTTTCCTGTTTCTAACCTCAGCCCATACTACCTCAGTCGACGGGTCCTCATCAAACGTCCTTTCTGCCACCATAATACTGTCCTTGACTAACAATGCCACCCCTCCCACTCTTTTACCACCTTCCCTGAGCTTACTGAAATATCTAAACCCCGGCACCTGCAACAACCATTCCTATCCCTGCTCTATCCATGTCTCCGAAATGGCCACAACATCGAAGTCCCAGGTACCAACCCATGCTGCAAGTTCACCCACCTTATTCCGGATGCTCCTGGCATTGAAGAAGACACACTTTAAACCACCTTCCTGCCTGCCGGTACACTCCTGCAACTTTGAAACCTTACTCATGACCTCACTACTCTCAACCTCCTGTATACTGGAGTTACAATTCAGGTTCCCAAGCCCCTGCTGAACTAGTTTAAACCCTCCCGAAGAGCATTAGCAAATTTCCCCCCCAGGATATTGGTACCCCTCTGGTCCAGGTGTAGACCATCCCGTTTGTAGAGGTCCCACCGACCCCAGAATGAGCCCCAATTATCCAGAAATCTGAAACTCTCCCTCCTGCACCATCCCTGTAGCCACGTGTTCAACTCCTCTCTTTCCCTATTCCTCGTCTCGCTATCACGTGGCACGGGTAACAACCCAGAGATAATAACTCTGTTCGTCCTAGATCTAAGTTTCCATCCTAGCTCCCTGAATTCCTGCCTTACATCCCTATCCCTTTTCCTAGCTATGTCGCTGATACCTATGTGGACCACGACTTGGGGCTGCTCCCCCTCCCCCTTAAGGATCCCAAAAACACGATCCAGAGGGTTGTGTAGGGTCCAGAGGAGGTTCACAGGAATGATCCCTGCAATGAATAGCTTGACATGTGAGGAACGGTTGTGAACTCTGGGTCTGTACTCGTTGGAGTTTAGAAGGATGAGGGGGGATCTTATTGAAACTTACATGAGCCTGTGAGGCCTGGATAGAGTCGACGTGGAGAGGATGTTTCCACTAGTAGGGAAAGTAGAACCGGGCTGCATGGTAGCACAGTGGTTAGCACAGTTACTTCACAGCTCCAGGGTCCCAGGTTCGATTCAGGCTTGGGTCACTGTCTGTGCGGAGTCTGCACGTTCTCCCCGTGTCTGTGTGGGTTTCCTCCGGGTGCTCCGGTTTCCTCCCACAGTCCAAAGGTGTGCAGGTTAGGTGGACTGGCCATGCTAAATTGCCCTTAGTGTCCAAAAAGGTTAGGTGGGGTTATTGGGTTATGGGGATAGGGTGAATGTGTTGACTTTGGGTAGGGTGCTCTTTCCAAGGGCCGGTGCAGACTCGATGGGCCGAATGGCCTCCTTCTGCACTGTAAATTCTATGATTCTATGATTCAGAGGACACAATCATAGACTAAAGGGACGATCCTTTAAAACAGAGATATGGGGCAAAATTCTCCGCGCCCCCGCCGGGTCGGAGAATCGCCGGGGGCTGGCGTGAATCCCGCCCCCGCCAGTTGCCGAAGTCTCCGGCACCGGATATTCGGCGGGGGCGGGAATCGCGCCGCGCCGGTTGGCGGGCCCCCCCGCTCGATTCTCTGGCCCGGATGGGCCGAAGTCCCGCCGCTAAAATGCCTGTCCCGCCGGCGTAGATTAAACCATCTACCTTACCGGTGGGACAAGGCAGCGTGGGCGGGCTCCGGGGTCCTGGGGGGGGGGCGCGGGGCGATCTGGCCCCGGGGAGTGCCCCCACGGTGGCCTGGCCCGCGATCGGGGCCCACCGATCCGCGGGCGGGCCTGTGCCGTGGGGGCACTCTTTCCCTTCTGCCTCCGCCACGGTCTCCACCATGGCGGAGGCAGAAGAGACTCCCTCCACTGCGCATGCGCGGGAAACTGTCAGCGGCCGCTGACGCTCCCGCGCATGCGCCGCCCGGAGATGTCATTTCCGCGCCAGCTGGCGGGGCAACAAAGGCCTTTTCCGCCAGCTGGCGGGGCGGAAATTCGTCCGGCGCCGACCTAGCCCCTCGATGTTGGGGCTCGGCCCCCAAAGATGCGGAGCATTCCGCACCTTTGGGGCGGCGCGATGCCCATCTGATTTGCGCCGTTTTGGGCGCCAGTCGGCGGACATCGCGCCGTTTCCGGAGAATTTCGCCCGAGGAGTAATTTTGTCTGCCAGAGGGTGGTGAATCTGTGGAACTCTTTACCGCAGAAGGCTGTGGAGGCCAAATCACTGAGTGTCTTTAAGACAGAGACAGATAGGTTCTTGATTAATAAGGGGATCAGGGGTTATGGGGAGAAGGCGGGAGAATGGGGATGAGAAAATATCAGCCATGATTGAATGGCGGAGCAGACTCGATGGGCCGAGTGGCCTAATTCTGTTCCTGTGTCTTATGGTTTTATGGATTACACCCCTGCTTTCCAAATGCTGTGCTATGAAATCCTTGATAATGGACTCCAGCAACTTCCCCACTACCGATGTTAGGCTCCCTGGTCTATAGTTCCCTGTTTTCTCTCTACCTCCCTTTTTGAATAACGAGGTTACGTTCACTTTTGGAAAATGACCCCAATGAATCTAACATTTCTCGGGTCACTTCGTTAAATACTCTGGGATGAACATTATCAGCTCCTGGATATTTATCCGTCTTAAAAAACATTTCTTTACTGATATTAATCACCTTCAGCTTTTCACTGAAACTTGTGTTTCTGGTCCATTATTCATGTCTTCCTTTGTGGAGACAGAAGCAGAGTACAAATTATTTCTCCCTGTTATGAATTCCCCCGTTTCTGACTGTAAGGGGCCTACGTTAGCTTTTATTAATCTTTTTCTCGTTACATAACTTTAGAAACTATCTGTGGGCAGCACGGTAGCATTGTGGATAGCACAATTGCTTCACAGCTCCAGGGTCCCAGGTTCGATTCCGGCTTGGGTCACTGTCTGTGCGGAGTCTGCACATCCTCCCCGTGTGTGCGTGGGTTTCCTCCGGGTGCTCCGGTTTCCTCCCACAGTCCAAAGATGTGCAGGTTAGGTGGATTGGTCATGATAAATTGCCCTTGGTGTTGGGTGGGGTTACTGGGTTATGGGGATAGGGTGGAGGTGTTGACCTTGGGTAGGGGGCTCTTTCCGGGAGCCGGTGCAGACTCGATGGGCCGAATGGCCTCCTTCTGCACTGTAAATTCTATGTAATGTCTATGTATTACAGTCAGTTTTTATGTACCCCGCTAGTTTACTTTCAAATTGTATTTTCTTCTTCTTATCAATCCCCTGGTCTGCCTTTGCTGAATGTTAAACTGTTCTCAATCCTCAGGTCTGTTGCTTTTTCTTCTTAATTTATATGCCTCATCTTTGCATCTAATACTATCTCTAATTTCCATTGTAAGCCAGCGTTTGGCCACAGTTCACTTTCTGCTCTTGCACCAAATAGGAAAAACAACTTCTGGGGTTCACCCAGTTGTTCCGTGAATGCTGCCATTGCCTGCCCGCTGTCCTTCCTTTCAGTAATGTTTCCCAGTCCGTCACAGCCAGCTCATGCCTCATACCATCATAGTTACCTTTACTGAGGTTCAGGACCCTGGTCTCAGAATCAACTACCTCACTATTCACCTTGATAAAGAATTCTACCATATTATGGTCACTCATCCCCAAGGGTTCTCTCACAACTAGATTGCCAACTAATCCTTTCTCATTGCACAACACTCAGTCCAGGATGGCCTGTTCCCTTGTTGGTTCCTCAGCGTATTGGTCCAGAAAACCACTCGCATTCTGTAATCTTCCATGCTCCCCTCTGATTGGAGAAAACCAACCAGCTTGCTTCTTCTCCAACCAATAAAATTGCTCCTTTATGTGATGTCACAATTTGTTTCCTGGCTGTTCTCAATCTCCTGACTGTCTCTCCTCTCTCAATGTTCTCAATCTCCCGACTGTCTCTCCTCTCTCAATGTTCTCAATCTCCCGACCGTCTCTCCTCTCTCAATGTTCTCAATCTCCCGACTGTCTCTCCTCTCTCAATGTTCTCAATCTCCCGACCGTCTCTCCTCTCTCAATGTTCTCACTCTCCCCACTGTCTCTCCTCTCTCAATGTTCTCAATCTCCCGACCGTCTCTCCTCTCTCAATGTTCTCAATTACACCACAGTCTCTCCTCTCTCAATGTTCTCAATCTCCCGACTGTCTCTCCTCTCTCAATGTTCTCAATCTCCCCACTGTCTCTCCTCTCTCAATGTTCTCAATCTCCCCACTGTCTCTCCTCTCTCGATGTTCTCAATTACACCACAGTCTCTCCTCTCTCAATGTTCTCAATTATACCACAGTCTCTCCTCTCTCAATGTTTTCAATCTCCTGACTGTCTCTCCTCTCTCAATGTTCTCAATCTCCCCACTGTCTCTCCTCTCTCAATGTTCTCAATCTCCCCACTGTCTCTCCTCTCTCAATGTTCTCAATTACACCACAGTCTCTCCTCTCTCAGTTGGAGTTTCAGCGGGAGCGGAGTGCAGAGGCTGCTGGTGGGTGAGAACTGTGATTTAAAGTAACTTACCTTACAGGAGCAGATCTTGGAGTTTCAGCGGGAGCGGAGCGCAGAGGCAGCTGGTGGATGAGTACTGTGATTTAAAGTAACCTTACAGTGATTTAAATTAACCTTACAGGAGCAGATCTTGGAGTTTCAGCGGGAGCGGAGCGCAGAGGCAGCTGGTAGGTGAGTATTTAGGTAAACACTTACCTGCTCCCGTTTTCGGTCCCTCTTTGCTGTTGTTTTTTTAAAATTTTATTGTTTAAGGCGGGAACAGGAAGTTTGACCCGCGGACTTCTGGGAAGTCCCTCACCAATAAATTCTGGTGGAGAGGAAACCCGAGACACTACACGTGTAGTGACTCCCACCCGCCCTCCTCCTCTAACCTAATAATAAAACCCATTAGTGGGAGGTAAGTGCCATATTATATTATTAATATTATTTTTTTTTTTTTTAATTTAATTTAGTTATTAGCCAGATCTTGGTAGAAAGTTAGAGGGATGGCAGGGAAGGGAGTGCAAAGTTCCTCCTGCAGGATGTTTGAGGTGAGTGTCCCTGCTGATTTTACCTGCAGGAAGTGCTGCCATCTCCAGCTCCTCCAAGACCGAGTTAGGGAACTGGAGCTGGAGTTGGAAGAACTTCGGATCATTCGGGAGGCAGAGGGGGTCATAGATAGCAGCTTTAGGGAATTAGTTACACCAAAGATTGGAGATAGATGGGTAACTGTAAGAGGGACTGGGAAGAAGCAGTCAGTGCAGGGATCCCCTGCGGTCGTTCCCCTGAGAAACAAGTATACCGCTTTGGATACTTTTGGGGGGGGGGACTTACCAGGGGTAAGCCATGGGGTACGGGCCTCTGGCACGGAGTCTGTCCCTGTTGCTCAGAAGGGAAGGGGGAGAGGAGCAGAGCATTAGTAATTGGGGACTCGATAGTCAGGGGCACAGATAGGAGATTTTGTGGGAGCGTGAGAGACTCACGTTTGGTATGTTGCCTCCCAGGTGCAAGGGTGCGTGATGTCTCGGATCGTGTTTTCCGGGTCCTTAGGGGGGAGGGGGAGCAGCCCCAAGTCGTGGCCCACATTGGCACTAACGACATAGGTAGGAAAGGGGACAAGGATGTCAGGCAGGCTTTCAGGGAGCTAGGATGGAAGTTCAGAAGTAGAACAAACAGAGTTGTTATCTCTGGGTTGTTGCCCGTGCCACGTGATAGTGAGATGAGGAATAGGGAAACAGAGCAATTAAACACGTGGCTACAGGGATGGTGCAGGCGGGAGGGATTCAGTTTTCTGGATAACTGGGGCTCTTTCTGGGGAAGGTGGGACCTCTACAGACAGGATGGTCTACATCTGAACCTGAGGGGCACAAATATCCTGGGGGGGAGATTTGTTAGTGCTCTTTGGGGGGGTTTAAACTAATGCAGCAGGGGCATGGGAACCTGGATTGTAGTTTTAGGGTACGGGAGAATGAGAGTATAGAGGTCAGGAGCACAGATTTGACGTCGCAGGAGGGGGCCAGTGTACAGGTAGGTGGTTTGAAGTGTGTCTACTTCAATGCCAGGAGTATACGAAATAAGGTAGGGGAACTGGCAGCATGGGTTGGTACCTGGGACTTCGATGTTGTGGCCATTTCGGAGACATGGATAGAGCAGGGACAGGAATGGATGTTGCAGGTTCCGGGGTTTAGGTGTTTTAGTAAGCTCAGAGAAGGAGGCAAAAGAGGGGGAGGTGTGGCGCTGCTAGTCAAGAGCAGTATTACGGTGGCGGAGAGGATGCTAGATGGGGACTCATCTTCCGAGGTAGTATGGGCTGAGGTTAGAAACAGGAAAGGAGGGGACACCCTGTTGGGAGTTTTCTATAGGCCTCCAAATAGTTCGAGGGATGTAGAGGAAAGGATGGCGAGGATGATCCTGGATAAGAGCGAAAGTAACAGGGTAGTTATTATGGGAGACTTTAACTTTCCAAATATTGACTGGAAAAGATATAGTTCGAGTACATTAGATGGGTCGTTTTTTGTACAGTGTGTGCAGGAGGGTTTCCTGACACAATATGTTCACAGGCCAACAAGAGGCGAGGCTACGTTGGATTTGGTTTTGGGTAATGAACCAGGCCAGGTGTTGGATTTGGAGGTAGGAGAGCACTTTGGGGACAGTGACCACAATTCGGTGACGTTTACGTTAATGATGGAAAGGGATAAGTATACACCGCAGGGCAAGAGTTATAGCTGGGGGAAGGGCAATTATGATGCCATTAGACGTGACTTGGGGGGGATAGGGTGGAGAAGTAGGCTGCAAGTGTTGGGCACACTGGATAAGTGGAGCTTGTTCAAGGATCAGCTACTGCGTGTTCTTGATAAGTATGTACCGGTCAGGCAGGGAGGAAGGCGTAGAGCTAGGGAACCGTGGTTTACCAAAGAAGTGGAATCTCTTGTTAAGAGGAAGAAGGAGGCCTATGTGAAGATGAGGTGTGAAGTTTCAGTTGGGGCGATGGATAGTTACAAGGTAGCGAGGAAGGATCTAAAGAGAGAGCTAAGACGAGCAAGGAGGGGACATGAGAAGTATTTGGCAGGTAGGATCAAGGAAAACCCAAAAGCTTGCTATAGGTATGTCAGGAATAAGCGAATGACGAGGGAAAGAGTAGGACCAGTCAAGGACAGGGATGGGAAGTTGTGTGTGGAGTCTGAAGAGATAGGCGAGATACTAAATGAATATTTTTCGTCAGTATTCAGTCAGGAAAAAGATAATGTTGTGGAGGAGAATGCTGAGCCCCAGGCTAATAGAATAGATGGCATTGAGGTACGTAGGGAAGAGGTGTTGGCAATTCTGGACAGGCTGATAATAGATAAGTCCCCAGGGCCTGATGGGATTTATCCTAGGATTCTCTGGGAGGCCAGGGAATAGATTGCTGGACCTTTGGCTTTGATTTTTATGTCATCATTGGCTACAGGAATAGTGCCAGAGGACTGGAGGATAGCAAATGTGGTCCCTTTGTTCAAAAAGGGGAGCAGAGACAACCCCGGCAACTATAGACCGGTGAGCCTCACGTCTGTAGTGGGTAAAGTCTTGGAGGGGATTATAAGAGACAAGATTTATAATCATCTAGATAGGAATAATATGATCAGGGATAGTCAGCATGGCTTTGTGAAGGGTAGGTCATGCCTCACAAACGTTATCGAGTTCTTTGAGAAGGTGACTGAACAGGTAGATGAGGGTAGAGCAGTTGATGTGGTGTATATGGATTTCAGTAAAGCGTTTGATAAGGTTCCCCACGGTAGGCTATTGCAGAAAATACGGAGGCTGGGGATTGAGGGTGATTTAGAGACGTGGATCAGAAATTGGCTAGCTGAAAGAAGACAGAGGGTGGTGGTTGATGGGAAATGTTCAGAATGGAGTTCAGTTACAAGTGGAGTATCACAAGGATCTGTTCTGGGGCCGTTGCTGTTTGTCATTTTTATCAATGACCTAGAGGAAGGCGCAGAAGGGTGGGTGAGTAAATTTGCAGATGACACTAAAGTCGGTGGTGTTGTCGATAGTGTGGAAGGATGTAGCAGGTTACAGAGGGATATAGATAAGCTGCAGAGCTGGTCTGAGAGGTGGCAAATGGAGTTTAATGTAGAGAAGTGTGAGGTGATTCACTTTGGAAGGAATAAGAGGAATGCGGAATATTTGGCTAATGGTAAAGTTCTTGGAAGTGTGGATGAACAGAGGGATCTAGGTATCCATGTACATAGATCCCTGAAAGTTGCCACGCAGGTTGATAGGGTTGTGAAGAAGGCCTATGGAGTGTTGGCCTTTATTGGTAGAGGGATTGAGTTCCGGAGTCAGGAGGTCATGTTGCAGCTGTACAAAACTCTGGTTCGGCCGCATTTTGAGTATTGCGTACAGTTCTGGTCACCGCATTATAGGAAGGACGTGGAGGCTTTGGAGCGGGTGCAGAGGAGATTTACCAGGATGTTGCCTGGTATGGAGAGAAAATCTTATGAGGAAAGGCTGATGGAATTGAGGTTGTTTTCGTTAGAGAGAAGAAGGTTAAGTGGAGACTTAATAGAGGCATACAAAATGATCAGGGGGTTAGATAGGGTGGACAGTGAGAGCCTTCTCCCGCGGATCGAAATGGCTGGCACGAGGGGACGTAGCTTTAAACTGAGGGGTAATAGATATAGGACAGAGGTCAGAGGTAGGTTCTTTACGCAAAGAGTAGTGAGGCCGTGGAATGCCCTACCGGCAACAGTAGTGAATTCGCCAACATTGAGGGCATTTAAAAGTTTATTGGATAACCATATGGATGATAATGGCATAGTGTGATTACATGGCTTTTGTTTCGGTGCAACATCGTGGGCCGAAGGGCCTGTACCGCGCTGTATCGTTCTATGTTCTATGTTCTCAATCTCCCGACTGTCTCTCCTCTCTCAATGTTCTCAATCTCCCCACTGTCTCTCTTCTCTCAATGTTTACAATCTCCTGACTGTCTCTCCTCTCTCAATGTTTTCAATCTCCCGACAGTCTCTCCTCTCTCAATGTTCTCAATCTCCATACTGTCTCTCGTCTCTCAATGTTCTCAATTACACCACAGTCTCTCCTCTCTCAATGTTCTCAATCTCCCGACTGTCTGTCCTCTCTCAATGTTCTCAGTCTCCCCACGGTCTCTCCTCTCTCAATGTTCTGAATCTCCCCACTGTCTCTCCTCTCTCAATGTTCTCAGTCTCCCCACAGTCTCTCCTCTCTCAATGTTCTGAATCTCCCCACTGTCTCTCCTCTCTGAATGTTCTCCATCTCCCCACAGTCTCTCCTCTCTCAATGTTCTCAGTCTCCCCACTGTCTCTCCTCTCTCAATGTTCTCAATTACACCACAGTCTCTCCTCACTCAATGTTCTCAATCCCCCCTCTGTTTGTCCTCTCCAAAGGTTCTCAGTCTCCCCACTGTCTCTCCTCTCTCAATGTTCTCAATTGCCCACTGTCTCTCCTCTCTCAATGTTCTCAATTACACCACAGTCTCTCCTCTTTCACTGTCCTCAATCTCCTCACTGTCTCTCCTCTCTCAATGTTCTCAATACCCCCACTGTTTGTCCTCTCTCAATGTTCTCAGTCTCCACGCTGTCTCTCCTCTCTCAATGTTCTCAATCTGCCCACTGTCTCTCCTCTCTCGATGTCCTCAATCTTCCACTATCTCTCCTCTCTCAATGTTCTCAATCACACCACAGTCTCTCCTCTTTCACTGTCCTCAATCTCCTCACTGTCTCTCCTCTCTCAATGTTCTCAATCTCCCGACTGTCTCTCCTCTCTCAATGTTCTCAATTACACCACAGTCTCTCCTCTCTCAATGTTCTCAATCTCCCGACTGTCTCTCCTCTCTCAATGTTCTCAATCTCCCACAGTCTCTCCTCTCTCAATGTTCTCAATCTCCTCACTGTCTCTCCTCTCTCAATGTTTTCAATCTTCCCACTATTTCTCCTCTCTCAATGTTCTCAATTACACCACAGTCTCTCCACTCTCACTGTTCCCAATCTCCCGACTGTCTCTCCTCTCTCAATGTTCTCAATCCCCCCACTGTCTCTCCTCGCTCAACTTTCTCAATCTCCCCACTGTCTCTCCTCTCTCAATGTTATCAATCACCCCATTGTCTCTCCTCTCTCAATGTTCTCAATCTCCCGACTGTCTCTCCTCTCTCAATGTTCTCAGTCTCCCCACTGTCTCTCCTCTCTCAATGTTCTCAATTACACCACAGTCTCTCCTCTCTCAATGTTCTCAATCCCCCCTCTGTTTGTCCTCTCGCAATGTTCTCAGTCTCCCCACTGTCTCTCCTCTCTCAATGTTTTCAATCTTCCCACTATTTCTCCTCTCTCAATGTTCTCAATTACACCACAGTCTCTCCACTCTCACTGTTCCCAATCTCCCGACTGTCTCTCCTCTCTCAATGTTCTGAATCTCCCCACTGTCTCTCCTCTCTCAATGTTCTCAGTCTCCCCACAGTCTCTCCTCTCTCAATGTTCTGAATCTCCCCACTGTCTCTCCTCTCTCAATGTTCTCCATCTCCCCACAGTCTCTCCTCTCTCAATGTTCTCAGTCTCCCCACTGTTTCTCCTCTCTCAATGTTCTCAATTACACCACAGTCTCTCCTCTCTCAATGTTCTCAATCCCCCCTCTGTTTGTCCTCTCTCAATGTTCTCAGTCTCCCCACTGTCTCTCCTCTCTCAATGTTCTCAATTGCCCACTGTCTCTCCTCTCTCAATGTTCTCAATTACACCACAGTCTCTCCTCTTTCACTGTCCTCAATCTCCTCACTGTCTCTCCTCTCTCAATGTTCTCAATACCCCCACTGTTTGTCCTCTCTCAATGTTCTCAGTCTCCCCACTGTCTCTCCTCTCTCAATGTTCTCAATTGCCCACTGTCTCTCCTCTCTCAATGTCCTCAATCTTCCACTATCTCTCCTCTCTCAATGTTCTCAATTACACCACAGTCTCTCCTCTTTCACTGTCCTCAATCTCCTCACTGTCTCTCCTCTCTCAATGTTCTCAATCTCCCGACTGTCTCTCCTCTCTTAATGTTCTCAATCTCCCCACTGTCTCTCCTCTCTCAATGTTCTCAATTACACCACAGTCTCTCCTCTCTCAATGTACTGAATCCCCCCACTGTTTGTCCTCTCTCAATGTTCTCAATCTCCCCACTGTCTCTCCTCTCTCAAGGTTGTCAATCTCCCCACTGTCTCTCCTCTCTCAATGTTTTCAATCTCCCCACTGTCTCTCCTCCCTCAATGTTCTCAATCTCCCCACTGTCTCTCCTCTCTCAATGTTGTCAATCTCCCCACTGTCTCTCCTCTCTCAATGTTCTCAATCTCCCGACTGTCTCTCCTCTCTCAATGTTCTCAATCTCCCCACTGTCTCTCCTCTCTCAATATTGTCAATCTCCCCACTGTCTCTCCTCTCTCAATGTTTTCAATCTCCCCACTGTCTCTCCTCCCTCAATGTTCTCAATCTCCCCATTGTCTCTCCTCTCTCAATGTTCTCAATCTCCCCACTGTCTCTCCTCTCTCAATGTTCTCAATCTCCCCACTGTCTCTCCTCTCTCAATGTTCTCAATCTCCCCACTGTCTCTCCTCTCTCAATGTTCTCAATCTCCCGACTGTCTGTCCTCTCTCGAGGTTCTCAATCCCCCCACTGTCTCTCCTCTCTCAATGTGCTCAACCTCCCCACTGTCTCTCCTCACTCAACGTTCTCAATCTCCCCACTGTCTCTCCTCGCTCAACGTTCTCAATCTCCCCACTGTCTCTCCTCGCTCAACGTTCTCAATCTCCCCACTGTCTCTCCTCGCTCAACGTTCTCAATCTCCCCACTGAGTCTCCTCGCTCAACGTTCTCAATCTCCCCACTGTCTCTCCTCTCTCAATGTTCTCAATCTCCCCACTGTCTCTCCTCTCTCAATGTTTTCAATCTCCCGACAGTCTTTCCTGTCTCAATGTTCTCAATCTCCCCACTGTCTCTCCTCTCTCAATGTTCTCAATCTCCATACTGTCTCTCGTCTCTCAATGTTCTCAATTACACCACAGTCTCTCCTCTCTCAATGTTCTCAATCTCCCGACTGTCTGTCCTCTCTCAATGTTCTCAGTCTCCCCACGGTCTCTCCTCTCTCAATGTTCTGAATCTCCCCACTGTCTCTCCTCTCTCAATGTTCTCAGTCTCCCCACAGTCTCTCCTCTCTCAATGTTCTGAATCTCCCCACTGTCTCTCCTCTCTGAATGTTCTCCATCTCCCCACAGTCTCTCCTCTCTCAATGTTCTCAGTCTCCCCACTGTCTCTCCTCTCTCAATGTTCTCAATTACACCACAGTCTCTCCTCACTCAATGTTCTCAATCCCCCCTCTGTTTGTCCTCTCCAAAGGTTCTCAGTCTCCCCACTGTCTCTCCTCTCTCAATGTTCTCAATTGCCCACTGTCTCTCCTCTCTCAATGTTCTCAATTACACCACAGTCTCTCCTCTTTCACTGTCCTCAATCTCCTCACTGTCTCTCCTCTCTCAATGTTCTCAATACCCCCACTGTTTGTCCTCTCTCAATGTTCTCAGTCTCCCCGCTGTCTCTCCTCTCTCAATGTTCTCAATCTGCCCACTGTCTCTCCTCTCTCGATGTCCTCAATCTTCCACTATCTCTCCTCTCTCAATGTTCTCAATCACACCACAGTCTCTCCTCTTTCACTGTCCTCAATCTCCTCACTGTCTCTCCTCTCTCAATGTTCTCAATCTCCCGACTGTCTCTCCTCTCTCAATGTTCTCAATTACACCACAGTCTCTCCTCTCTCAATGTTCTCAATCTCCCGACTGTCTCTCCTCTCTCAATGTTCTCAATCTCCCACAGTCTCTCCTCTCTCAATGTTCTCAATCTCCTCACTGTCTCTCCTCTCTCAATGTTTTCAATCTTCCCACTATTTCTCCTCTCTCAATGTTCTCAATTACACCACAGTCTCTCCACTCTCACTGTTCCCAATCTCCCGACTGTCTCTCCTCTCTCAATGTTCTCAATCCCCCCACTGTCTCTCCTCGCTCAACTTTCTCAATCTCCCCACTGTCTCTCCTCTCTCAATGTTATCAATCACCCCATTGTCTCTCCTCTCTCAATGTTCTCAATCTCCCGACTGTCTCTCCTCTCTCAATGTTCTCAGTCTCCCCACTGTCTCTCCTCTCTCAATGTTCTCAATTACACCACAGTCTCTCCTCTCTCAATGTTCTCAATCCCCCCTCTGTTTGTCCTCTCGCAATGTTCTCAGTCTCCCCACTGTCTCTCCTCTCTCAATGTTTTCAATCTTCCCACTATTTCTCCTCTCTCAATGTTCTCAATTACACCACAGTCTCTCCACTCTCACTGTTCCCAATCTCCCGACTGTCTCTCCTCTCTCAATGTTCTGAATCTCCCCACTGTCTCTCCTCTCTCAATGTTCTCAGTCTCCCCACAGTCTCTCCTCTCTCAATGTTCTGAATCTCCCCACTGTCTCTCCTCTCTCAATGTTCTCCATCTCCCCACAGTCTCTCCTCTCTCAATGTTCTCAGTCTCCCCACTGTTTCTCCTCTCTCAATGTTCTCAATTACACCACAGTCTCTCCTCTCTCAATGTTCTCAATCCCCCCTCTGTTTGTCCTCTCTCAATGTTCTCAGTCTCCCCACTGTCTCTCCTCTCTCAATGTTCTCAATTGCCCACTGTCTCTCCTCTCTCAATGTTCTCAATTACACCACAGTCTCTCCTCTTTCACTGTCCTCAATCTCCTCACTGTCTCTCCTCTCTCAATGTTCTCAATACCCCCACTGTTTGTCCTCTCTCAATGTTCTCAGTCTCCCCACTGTCTCTCCTCTCTCAATGTTCTCAATTGCCCACTGTCTCTCCTCTCTCAATGTCCTCAATCTTCCACTATCTCTCCTCTCTCAATGTTCTCAATTACACCACAGTCTCTCCTCTTTCACTGTCCTCAATCTCCTCACTGTCTCTCCTCTCTCAATGTTCTCAATCTCCCGACTGTCTCTCCTCTCTTAATGTTCTCAATCTCCCCACTGTCTCTCCTCTCTCAATGTTCTCAATTACACCACAGTCTCTCCTCTCTCAATGTACTGAATCCCCCCACTGTTTGTCCTCTCTCAATGTTCTCAATCTCCCCACTGTCTCTCCTCTCTCAAGGTTGTCAATCTCCCCACTGTCTCTCCTCTCTCAATGTTTTCAATCTCCCCACTGTCTCTCCTCCCTCAATGTTCTCAATCTCCCCACTGTCTCTCCTCTCTCAATGTTGTCAATCTCCCCACTGTCTCTCCTCTCTCAATGTTCTCAATCTCCCGACTGTCTCTCCTCTCTCAATGTTCTCAATCTCCCCACTGTCTCTCCTCTCTCAATATTGTCAATCTCCCCACTGTCTCTCCTCTCTCAATGTTTTCAATCTCCCCACTGTCTCTCCTCCCTCAATGTTCTCAATCTCCCCATTGTCTCTCCTCTCTCAATGTTCTCAATCTCCCCACTGTCTCTCCTCTCTCAATGTTCTCAATCTCCCCACTGTCTCTCCTCTCTCAATGTTCTCAATCTCCCCACTGTCTCTCCTCTCTCAATGTTCTCAATCTCCCGACTGTCTGTCCTCTCTCGAGGTTCTCAATCCCCCCACTGTCTCTCCTCTCTCAATGTGCTCAACCTCCCCACTGTCTCTCCTCACTCAACGTTCTCAATCTCCCCACTGTCTCTCCTCGCTCAACGTTCTCAATCTCCCCACTGTCTCTCCTCGCTCAACGTTCTCAATCTCCCCACTGTCTCTCCTCGCTCAACGTTCTCAATCTCCCCACTGAGTCTCCTCGCTCAACGTTCTCAATCTCCCCACTGTCTCTCCTCTCTCAATGTTCTCAATCTCCCCACTGTCTCTCCTCTCTCAATGTTTTCAATCTCCCGACAGTCTTTCCTGTCTCAATGTTCTCAATCTCCCCACTGTCTCTCCTCTCTCAATGTTCTCAATCTCCCCACTGTCTCTCCTCTCTCAATGTTCTCAATCTCCGCACTGTCTCTCCTCTCTCAATGTTCTCACTCTCCCGACTGTCTCTCCTCTCTCAATGTGCTCAATTTCCCCACTGTCTCTCCTCTCTCAATGTTCTCATTCTCCCGACTGTGTCTCCTCTCTCAATGTTCTCAATCTCCCCACTGTCTCTCCTCTCTCAATGTTCTCAATTACACCACAGTCTCTCCTCTCTCAATGTACTGAATCCCCCCACTATTTGTCCTCTCTCAATGTTCTCAGTCTCCCCGCTGTCTCTCCTCTCTCAATGTTCTCAATCTGCCCACTGTCTCTCCTCTCTCGATGTCCTCAATCTTCCACTATCTCTCCTCTCTCAATGTTCTCAATCACACCACAGTCTCTCCTCTTTCACTGTCCTCAATCTCCTCACTGTCTCTCCTCTCTCAATGTTCTCAATCTCCCGACTGTCTCTCCTCTCTCAATGTTCTCAATTACACCACAGTCTCTCCTCTCTCAATGTTCTCAATCTCCCGACTGTCTCTCCTCTCTCAATGTTCTCATTCTCCCACAGTCTCTCCTCTCTCAATGTTCTCAATCTCCTCACTGTCTCTCCTCTCTCAATGTTTTCAATCTTCCCACTATTTCTCCTCTCTCAATGTTCTCAATTACACCACAGTCTCTCCACTCTCACTGTTCCCAATCTCCCGACTGTCTCTCCTCTCTCAATGTTCTCAATCCCCCCACTGTCTCTCCTCGCTCAACTTTCTCAATCTCCCCACTGTCTCTCCTCTCTCAATGTTATCAATCACCCCATTGTCTCTCCTCTCTCAATGTTCTCAATCTCCCGACTGTCTCTCCTCTCTCAATGTTCTCAATCTCCCCACTGTCTCTGCTCTCTCAATGTTCTCAATTACACCACAGTCTCTCCTCTCTCAATGTTCACAATCTCCCGACTGTCTGTCCTCTCTCAACGTTCTCAATCCCCCCACTGTCTCTCCTCTCTCAATGTTCTCAATCTCCCGACTGTCTCACTCTCTCAATGTTCTCAATCTCCCCACTGTCTCTCCTCTCTCAATGTTCTCAATCTCCCGACAGTCTCTCCTCTCTCCATGTTCTCAATGTCCCCACTGTCTCTCCTCTCTCAATGTTCTCAATCTCCCCACTGTCTCTCCTCTCTCAATGTTCTCAATCTCCCGACTGTCTCACTCTCTCAATGTTCTCAATCTCCCCACTGTCTCTCCTCTCTCAATGTTCTCAATCTCCCCACTGTCTCTCCTCTCTCAATGTTCTCAATCTCCCGACTGTCTCACTCTCTCAATGTTCTCAATCTCCCCACTGTCTCTCCTCTCTCAATGTTCTCAATCTCCCCACTGTCTCTCCTCGCTCAACGTTCTCAATCTCCCCACTGTCTCTCCTCTCTCAATGTTCTCAATATTCCGGCTGTCTCTCCTCGTCAACGTTCTCAATCTCCCCACTGTCTCTCCTCGCTCAATGTTCTTAATCTCCCCACTGTCTCTCCTCTCTCAATGTGCTCAACCTCCCCACTGTCTCTCCTCGCTCAGTGTTCTCAATCCCCCCACTGTCTCTCCTCTCTCAATGTTCTCAATCTCCCGACTGTCTCTCCTCTCTCAATGTTCTCAATCCCCCCACTGTCTCTCCTCTCTCAATGTTCTCAATCTCCCCACTGTCTCTCCTCTCTCAATGTTCTCAATCTCCCGACTGTCTCTCCTCTCTCAATGTTCTCAATCTCCCGACTGTCTCTCCTCTCTCAATGTTCTCAATCTCCCCACTGTCTCTCCTCTCTCAATGTTGTCAATCTCCCCACTGTCTCTCCTCTCTCAATGTTCTCAATCTCCCCACTGTCTCTCCTCTCTCAAGGTTGTCAATCTGCCCACTGTCTCTCCTCTCTCAATGTTTTCAATCTCCCCACTGTCTCTCCTCCCTCAATGTTGTCAATCTCCCCACTGTCTCTCCTCTCTCAATGTTGTCAATCTCCCCACTGTCTCTCCTCTCTCAATGTTCTCAATCTCCCGACTGTCTCTCCTCTCTCAATGTTCTCAATCTCCCCACTGTCTCTCCTCTCTCAATATTGTCAATCTCCCCACTGTCTCTCCTCTCTCAATGTTTTCAATCTCCCCACTGTCTCTCCTCCCTCAATGTTCTCAATCTCCCCATTGTCTCTCCTCTCTCAATGTTCTCAATCTCCCCACTGTCTCTCCTCTCTCAATGTTCTCAATCTCCCCACTGTCTCTCCTCTCTCAATGTTCTCAATCTCCCCACTGTCTCTCCTCTCTCAATGTTCTCAATCTCCCGACTGTCTGTCCTCTCTCGAGGTTCTCAATCCCCCCACTGTCTCTCCTCTCTCAATGTGCTCAACCTCCCCACTGTCTCTCCTCACTCAACGTTCTCAATCTCCCCACTGTCTCTCCTCGCTCAACGTTCTCAATCTCCCCACTGTCTCTCCTCGCTCAACGTTCTCAATCTCCCCACTGTCTCTCCTCACTCAACGTTCTCAATCTCCCCACTGAGTCTCCTCGCTCAACGTTCTCAATCTCCCCACCGTCTCTCCTCTCTCAATGTTCTCAATCTCCCCACTGTCTCTCCTCTCTCAATGTTTTCAATCTCCCGACAGTCTTTCCTCTCTCAACGTTCTCAATCCCCCCACTGTCTCTCCTCTCTCAATGTTCTCAATCTCCCGACTGTCTCACTCTCTCAATGTTCTCAATCTCCCCACTGTCTCTCCTCTCTCAATGTTCTCAATCTCCCGACAGTCTCTCCTCTCTCCATGTTCTCAATGTCCCCACTGTCTCTCCTCTCTCAATGTTCTCAATCTCCCCACTGTCTCTCCTCTCTCAATGTTCTCAATCTCCCCACTGTCTCACTCTCTCAATGTTCTCAATCTCCCCACTGTCTCTCCTCTCTCAATGTTCTCAATCTCCCCACTGTCTCTCCTCTCTCAATGTTCTCAATCTCCCGACTGTCTCACTCTCTCAATGTTCTCAATCTCCCCACTGTCTCTCCTCTCTCAATGTTCTCAATCTCCCCACTGTCTCTCCTCGCTCAACGTTCTCAATCTCCCCACTGTCTCTCCTCTCTCAATGTTCTCAATATTCCGGCTGTCTCTCCTCGCTCAACGTTCTCAATCTCCCCACTGTCTCTCCTCGCTCAATGTTCTTAATCTCCCCACTGTCTCTCCTCTCTCAATGTGCTCAACCTCCCCACTGTCTCTCCTCGCTCAATGTTCTCAATCCCCCCACTGTCTCTCCTCTCTCAATGTTCTCAATCTCCCGACTGTCTCTCCTCTCTCAATGTTCTCAATCCCCCCACTGTCTCTCCTCTCTCAATGTTCTCAATCTCCCCACTGTCTCTCCTCTCTCAATGTTCTCAATCTCCCGACTGTCTCTCCTCTCTCAATGTTCTCAATCTCCCGACTGTCTCTCCTCTCTCAATGTTCTCAATCTCCCCACTGTCTCTCTTCTCTCAATGTTTACAATCTCCTGACTGTCTCTCCTCTCTCAATGTTTTCAATCTCCCGACAGTCTCTCCTCTCTCAATGTTCTCAATCTCCATACTGTCTCTCGTCTCTCAATGTTCTCAATTACACCACAGTCTCTCCTCTCTCAATGTTCTCAATCTCCCGACTGTCTGTCCTCTCTCAATGTTCTCAGTCTCCCCACGGTCTCTCCTCTCTCAATGTTCTGAATCTCCCCACTGTCTCTCCTCTCTCAATGTTCTCAGTCTCCCCACAGTCTCTCCTCTCTCAATGTTCTGAATCTCCCCACTGTCTCTCCTCTCTCAATGTTCTCCATCTCCCCACAGTCTCTCCTCTCTCAATGTTCTCAGTCTCCCCACTGTCTC
Source organism: Scyliorhinus torazame (assembly GCF_047496885.1). Taxonomy (NCBI): domain Eukaryota; kingdom Metazoa; phylum Chordata; class Chondrichthyes; order Carcharhiniformes; family Scyliorhinidae; genus Scyliorhinus; species Scyliorhinus torazame. The sequence continues at coordinate 79,077 of NW_027308302.1, read as the reverse complement.
TCCTCTCTCAATGTTCTCAATTACACCACAGTCTCTCCTCACTCAATGTTCTCAATCCCCCCTCTGTTTGTCCTCTCCAAAGGTTCTCAGTCTCCCCACTGTCTCTCCTCTCTCAATGTTCTCAATTGCCCACTGTCTCTCCTCTCTCAATGTTCTCAATTACACCACTGTCTCTCCTCTTTCACTGTCCTCAATCTCCTCACTGTCTCTCCTCTCTCAATGTTCTCAATACCCCCACTGTTTGTCCTCTCTCAATGTTCTCAGTCTCCCCGCTGTCTCTCCTCTCTCAATGTTCTCAATCTGCCCACTGTCTCTCCTCTCTCGATGTCCTCAATCTTCCACTATCTCTCCTCTCTCAATGTTCTCAATCACACCACAGTCTCTCCTCTTTCACTGTCCTCAATCTCCTCACTGTCTCTCCTCTCTCAATGTTCTCAATCTCCCGACTGTCTCTCCTCTCTCAATGTTCTCAATTACACCACAGTCTCTCCTCTCTCAATGTTCTCAATCTCCCGACTGTCTCTCCTCTCTCAATGTTCTCAATCTCCCACAGTCTCTCCTCTCTCAATGTTCTCAATCTCCTCACTGTCTCTCCTCTCTCAATGTTTTCAATCTTCCCACTATTTCTCCTCTCTCAATGTTCTCAATTACACCACAGTCTCTCCACTCTCACTGTTCCCAATCTCCCGACTGTCTCTCCTCTCTCAATGTTCTCAATCCCCCCACTGTCTCTCCTCGCTCAACTTTCTCAATCTCCCCACTGTCTCTCCTCTCTCAATGTTATCAATCACCCCATTGTCTCTCCTCTCTCAATGTTCTCAATCTCCCGACTGTCTCTCCTCTCTCAATGTTCTCAGTCTCCCCACTGTCTCTCCTCTCTCAATGTTCTCAATTACACCACAGTCTCTCCTCTCTCAATGTTCTCAATCCCCCCTCTGTTTGTCCTCTCGCAATGTTCTCAGTCTCCCCACTGTCTCTCCTCTCTCAATGTTTTCAATCTTCCCACTATTTCTCCTCTCTCAATGTTCTCAATTACACCACAGTCTCTCCACTCTCACTGTTCCCAATCTCCCGACTGTCTCTCCTCTCTCAATGTTCTGAATCTCCCCACTGTCTCTCCTCTCTCAATGTTCTCAGTCTCCCCACAGTCTCTCCTCTCTCAATGTTCTGAATCTCCCCACTGTCTCTCCTCTCTCAATGTTCTCCATCTCCCCACAGTCTCTCCTCTCTCAATGTTCTCAGTCTCCCCACTGTTTCTCCTCTCTCAATGTTCTCAATTACACCACAGTCTCTCCTCTCTCAATGTTCTCAATCCCCCCTCTGTTTGTCCTCTCTCAATGTTCTCAGTCTCCCCACTGTCTCTCCTCTCTCAATGTTCTCAATTGCCCACTGTCTCTCCTCTCTCAATGTTCTCAATTACACCACAGTCTCTCCTCTTTCACTGTCCTCAATCTCCTCACTGTCTCTCCTCTCTCAATGTTCTCAATACCCCCACTGTTTGTCCTCTCTCAATGTTCTCAGTCTCCCCACTGTCTCTCCTCTCTCAATGTTCTCAATTGCCCACTGTCTCTCCTCTCTCAATGTCCTCAATCTTCCACTATCTCTCCTCTCTCAATGTTCTCAATTACACCACAGTCTCTCCTCTTTCACTGTCCTCAATCTCCTCACTGTCTCTCCTCTCTCAATGTTCTCAATCTCCCGACTGTCTCTCCTCTCTTAATGTTCTCAATCTCCCCACTGTCTCTCCTCTCTCAATGTTCTCAATTACACCACAGTCTCTCCTCTCTCAATGTACTGAATCCCCCCACTGTTTGTCCTCTCTCAATGTTCTCAATCTCCCCACTGTCTCTCCTCTCTCAAGGTTGTCAATCTCCCCACTGTCTCTCCTCTCTCAATGTTTTCAATCTCCCCACTGTCTCTCCTCCCTCAATGTTCTCAATCTCCCCACTGTCTCTCCTCTCTCAATGTTGTCAATCTCCCCACTGTCTCTCCTCTCTCAATGTTCTCAATCTCCCGACTGTCTCTCCTCTCTCAATGTTCTCAATCTCCCCACTGTCTCTCCTCTCTCAATATTGTCAATCTCCCCACTGTCTCTCCTCTCTCAATGTTTTCAATCTCCCCACTGTCTCTCCTCCCTCAATGTTCTCAATCTCCCCATTGTCTCTCCTCTCTCAATGTTCTCAATCTCCCCACTGTCTCTCCTCTCTCAATGTTCTCAATCTCCCCACTGTCTCTCCTCTCTCAATGTTCTCAATCTCCCCACTGTCTCTCCTCTCTCAATGTTCTCAATCTCCCGACTGTCTGTCCTCTCTCGAGGTTCTCAATCCCCCCACTGTCTCTCCTCTCTCAATGTGCTCAACCTCCCCACTGTCTCTCCTCACTCAACGTTCTCAATCTCCCCACTGTCTCTCCTCGCTCAACGTTCTCAATCTCCCCACTGTCTCTCCTCGCTCAACGTTCTCAATCTCCCCACTGTCTCTCCTCGCTCAACGTTCTCAATCTCCCCACTGAGTCTCCTCGCTCAACGTTCTCAATCTCCCCACTGTCTCTCCTCTCTCAATGTTCTCAATCTCCCCACTGTCTCTCCTCTCTCAATGTTTTCAATCTCCCGACAGTCTTTCCTGTCTCAATGTTCTCAATCTCCCCACTGTCTCTCCTCTCTCAATGTTCTCAATCTCCCCACTGTCTCTCCTCTCTCAATGTTCTCAATCTCCCCACTGTCTCTCCTCTCTCAATGTTCTCACTCTCCCGACTGTCTCTCCTCTCTCAATGTGCTCAATTTCCCCACTGTCTCTCCTCTCTCAATGTTCTCATTCTCCCGACTGTGTCTCCTCTCTCAATGTTCTCAATCTCCCCACTGTCTCTCCTCTCTCAATGTTCTCAATTACACCACAGTCTCTCCTCTCTCAATGTACTGAATCCCCCCACTATTTGTCCTCTCTCAATGTTCTCAGTCTCCCCGCTGTCTCTCCTCTCTCAATGTTCTCAATCTGCCCACTGTCTCTCCTCTCTCGATGTCCTCAATCTTCCACTATCTCTCCTCTCTCAATGTTCTCAATCACACCACAGTCTCTCCTCTTTCACTGTCCTCAATCTCCTCACTGTCTCTCCTCTCTCAATGTTCTCAATCTCCCGACTGTCTCTCCTCTCTCAATGTTCTCAATTACACCACAGTCTCTCCTCTCTCAATGTTCTCAATCTCCCGACTGTCTCTCCTCTCTCAATGTTCTCATTCTCCCACAGTCTCTCCTCTCTCAATGTTCTCAATCTCCTCACTGTCTCTCCTCTCTCAATGTTTTCAATCTTCCCACTATTTCTCCTCTCTCAATGTTCTCAATTACACCACAGTCTCTCCACTCTCACTGTTCCCAATCTCCCGACTGTCTCTCCTCTCTCAATGTTCTCAATCCCCCCACTGTCTCTCCTCGCTCAACTTTCTCAATCTCCCCACTGTCTCTCCTCTCTCAATGTTATCAATCACCCCATTGTCTCTCCTCTCTCAATGTTCTCAATCTCCCGACTGTCTCTCCTCTCTCAATGTTCTCAATCTCCCCACTGTCTCTGCTCTCTCAATGTTCTCAATTACACCACAGTCTCTCCTCTCTCAATGTTCACAATCTCCCGACTGTCTGTCCTCTCTCAACGTTCTCAATCCCCCCACTGTCTCTCCTCTCTCAATGTTCTCAATCTCCCGACTGTCTCACTCTCTCAATGTTCTCAATCTCCCCACTGTCTCTCCTCTCTCAATGTTCTCAATCTCCCGACAGTCTCTCCTCTCTCCATGTTCTCAATGTCCCCACTGTCTCTCCTCTCTCAATGTTCTCAATCTCCCCACTGTCTCTCCTCTCTCAATGTTCTCAATCTCCCGACTGTCTCACTCTCTCAATGTTCTCAATCTCCCCACTGTCTCTCCTCTCTCAATGTTCTCAATCTCCCCACTGTCTCTCCTCTCTCAATGTTCTCAATCTCCCGACTGTCTCACTCTCTCAATGTTCTCAATCTCCCCACTGTCTCTCCTCTCTCAATGTTCTCAATCTCCCCACTGCCTCTCCTCGCTCAACGTTCTCAATCTCCCTACTGTCTCTCCTCTCTCAATGTTCTCAATATTCCGGCTGTCTCTCCTCGCTCAACGTTCTCAATCTCCCCACTGTCTCTCCTCGCTCAATGTTCTTAATCTCCCCACTGTCTCTCCTCTCTCAATGTGCTCAACCTCCCCACTGTCTCTCCTCGCTCAGTGTTCTCAATCCCCCCACTGTCTCTCCTCTCTCAATGTTCTCAATCTCCCGACTGTCTCTCCTCTCTCAATGTTCTCAATCCCCCCACTGTCTCTCCTCTCTCAATGTTCTCAATCTCCCCACTGTCTCTCCTCTCTCAATGTTCTCAATCTCCCGACTGTCTCTCCTCTCTCAATGTTCTCAATCTCCCGACTGTCTCTCCTCTCTCAATGTTCTCAATCTCCCCACTGTCTCTCCTCTCTCAATGTTGTCAATCTCCCCACTGTCTCTCCTCTCTCAATGTTCTCAATCTCCCCACTGTCTCTCCTCTCTCAAGGTTGTCAATCTGCCCACTGTCTCTCCTCTCTCAATGATTTCAATCTCCCCACTGTCTCTCCTCCCTCAATGTTGTCAATCTCCCCACTGTCTCTCCTCTCTCAATGTTGTCAATCTCCCCACTGTCTCTCCTCTCTCAATGTTCTCAATCTCCCGACTGTCTCTCCTCTCTCAATGTTCTCAATCTCCCCACTGTCTCTCCTCTCTCAATATTGTCAATCTCCCCACTGTCTCTCCTCTCTCAATGTTTTCAATCTCCCCACTGTCTCTCCTCCCTCAATGTTCTCAATCTCCCCATTGTCTCTCCTCTCTCAATGTTCTCAATCTCCCCACTGTCTCTCCTCTCTCAATGTTCTCAATCTCCCCACTGTCTCTCCTCTCTCAATGTTCTCAATCTCCCCACTGTCTCTCCTCTCTCAATGTTCTCAATCTCCCGACTGTCTGTCCTCTCTCGAGGTTCTCAATCCCCCCACTGTCTCTCCTCTCTCAATGTGCTCAACCTCCCCACTGTCTCTCCTCACTCAACGTTCTCAATCTCCCCACTGTCTCTCCTCGCTCAACGTTCTCAATCTCCCCACTGTCTCTCCTCGCTCAACGTTCTCAATCTCCCCACTGTCTCTCCTCGCTCAACGTTCTCAATCTCCCCACTGAGTCTCCTCGCTCAACGTTCTCAATCTCCCCACCGTCTCTCCTCTCTCAATGTTCTCAATCTCCCCACTGTCTCTCCTCTCTCAATGTTTTCAATCTCCCGACAGTCTTTCCTGTCTCAATGTTCTCAATCTCCCCACTGTCTCTCCTCTCTCAATGTTCTCAATCTCCCCACTGTCTCTCCTCTCTCAATGTTCTCAATCTCCCCACTGTCTCTCCTCTCTCAATGTTCTCACTTTCCCGACTGTCTCTCCTCTCTCAATGTTCTCAATTACACCACAGTCTCTCCTCTCTCAATGTTCACAATCTCCCGACTGTCTGTCCTCTCTCAACGTTCTCAATACCCCCACTGTCTCTCCTCTCTCAATGTTCTCAATCTCCCGACTGTCTCACTCTCTCAATGTTCTCAATCTCCCCACTGTCTCTCCTCTCTCAATGTTCTCAATCTCCCGACAGTCTCTCCTCTCTCCATGTTCTCAATGTCCCCACTGTCTCTCCTCTCTCAATGTTCTCAATCTCCCCACTGTCTCTCCTCTCTCAATGTTCTCAATCTCCCGACTGTCTCACTCTCTCAATGTTCTCAATCTCCCCACTGTCTCTCCTCTCTCAATGTTCTCAATCTCCCCACTGTCTCTCCTCTCTCAATGTTCTCAATCTCCCGACTGTCTCACTCTCTCAATGTTCTCAATCTCCCCACTGTCTCTCCTCTCTCAATGTTCTCAATCTCCCCACTGTCTCTCCTCGCTCAACGTTCTCAATCTCCCCACTGTCTCTCCTCTCTCAATGTTCTCAATATTCCGGCTGTCTCTCCTCGCTCAACGTTCTCAATCTCCCCACTGTCTCTCCTCGCTCAATGTTCTTAATCTCCCCACTGTCTCTCCTCTCTCAATGTGCTCAACCTCCCCACTGTCTCTCCTCGCTCAATGTTCTCAATCCCCCCACTGTCTCTCCTCTCTCAATGTTCTCAATCTCCCGACTGTCTCTCCTCTCTCAATGTTCTCAATCCCCCCACTGTCTCTCCTCTCTCAATGTTCTCAATCTCCCCACTGTCTCTCCTCTCTCAATGTTCTCAATCTCCCGACTGTCTCTCCTCTCTCAATGTTCTCAATCTCCCGACTGTCTCTCCTCTCTCAATGTTCTCAATCTCCCCACTGTCTCTCCTCTCTCAATGTTGTCAATCTCCCCACTGTCTCTCCTCTCTCAATGTTCTCAATCTCCCCACTGTCTCTCCTCTCTCAAGGTTGTCAATCTCCCCACTGTCTCTCCTCTCTCAATGTTCTCAATCTCCCCACTGTCTCTCCTCTCTCAATGTTCTCAATCTCCCCACTGTCTCTCCTCTCTCAATATTGTCAATCTCCCCACTGTCTCTCCTCTCTCAATGTTTTCAATCTCCCCACTGTCTCTCCTCCCTCAATGTTCTCAATCTCCCCATTGTCTCTCCTCTCTCAATGTTCTCAATCTCCCCACTGTCTCTCCTCTCTCAATGTTCTCAATCTCCCCACTGTCTCTCCTCTCTCAATGTTCTCAATCTCCCCACTGTCTCTCCTCTCTCAATGTTCTCAATCTCCCGACTGTCTGTCCTCTCTCGAGGTTCTCAATCCCCCCACTGTCTCTCCTCTCTCAATGTGCTCAACCTCCCCACTGTCTCTCCTCACTCAACGTTCTCAATCTCCCCACTGTCTCTCCTCGCTCAACGTTCTCAATCTCCCCACTGTCTCTCCTCGCTCAACGTTCTCAATCTCCCCACTGTCTCTCCTCGCTCAACGTTCTCAATCTCCCCACTGAGTCTCCTCGCTCAACGTTCTCAATCTCCCCACTGTCTCTCCTCTCTCAATGTTCTCAATCTCCCCACTGTCTCTCCTCTCTCAATGTTTTCAATCTCCCGACAGTCTTTCCTGTCTCAATGTTCTCAATCTCCCCACTGTCTCTCCTCTCTCAATGTTCTCAATCTCCCCACTGTCTCTCCTCTCTCAATGTTCTCAATCTCCCCACTGTCTCTCCTCTCTCAATGTTCTCACTCTCCCGACTGTCTCTCCTCTCTCAATGTGCTCAATTTCCCCACTGTCTCTCCTCTCTCAATGTTCTCATTCTCCCGACTGTGTCTCCTCTCTCAATGTTCTCAATCTCCCCACTGTCTCTCCTCTCTCAATGTTTTAAATCACCCCATTGTCTCTCCTCGCTCAATGTTATCATCTTCCCACTGTCTCTCCATCTCAATGTTCTCAATCTCCCGACTGTCTCTCATCTCTTAATGATCTCATCTCCCCGTTCTCTCTCCTCTCTCAATGTTCTCATAAGACCATAAGACCATAAGACATAGGAGCAGAAGTAAGGCCATTCGGCCCATCGAGTCCACTCCGCTATTCAATCATGGCTGATTACAACTCCATTTACCCGCTCTCTCTCCCGAGCCCTTAATTCCTCGAGAAATCAAGAATTTATCAACTTCTGTCTTAAAGACACTCAACGTCCCGGCCTCCACCGCCCTCTGTGGCAATGAATTCCACAGACCCACCACTCTCTGGCTGAAGAAATTTCTCCTCACCTCTGTTCTCAAGTGACTCCCTTTTATTCTAAGGCTGTGCCCCGGGTCCTGGTCTCCCCTGCTAATGGAAACAACTTCCCTACATCCACCCTATCTAAGCCATTCATTATCTTGTAAGTTTCTATTAGATCTCCCCTCAACCTCCTAAACTCCAATGAATATAATCCCAGGATCCTCAGACGTTCATCGTATGTTAGGCCTACCATTCCTGGGATCATCCGTGTGAATCTCCGCTGGACCCGCTCCAGTGCCAGTATGTCCTTCCTGAGGTGTGGGGCCCAAAATTGCTCATGGTATTCTAAATTGTGCCTAACTAATGCTTTATAAAGCTTCAGAAGTACATCCCTGCTTTTATATTCCAAGCCTCTTGAGATGAATGACAACATTGCATTTGCTTTCTTAATTACGGACTCAACCTGCAAGTTTACCTTTAGAGAATCCTGGACTAGGACTCCCAAGTCCCTTTGCACTTCAGCATTATGAATTTTGTCACCGTTTAGAAAATAGTCCATGCCTCTATTCTTTTTTCCAAAGTGCAAGACCTCGCACTTGCCCACGTTGAATTTCATCAGCCATTTCTTGGACCACTCTCCTAAACTGTCTAAATCTTTCTGCAGCCTCCCCACCTCCTCCATACTACCTGCCCCTCCACCTATCTTTGTATCATCGGCAAACTTAGCCAGAATGCCCCCAGTCCCGTCATCTAGATCGTTAATATATAAAGAGAACAGCTGTGGCCCCAACACTGAACCCTGCGGGACACCACTCGTCACCGGTTGCCATTCCGAAAAAGAACATTTTATCCCAACTCTCTGCCTTCTGCCTGACAGCCAATCGTCAATCCATGTTAGTACCTTGCCTCAAATACCATGGGCCCTTATTTTACTCAGCAGTCTCCCGTGAGGCACCTTATCAAAGGCCTTTTGGAAGTCAAGATAGATAACATCCATTGGCTCTCCTTGGTCTAACCTATTTGTTATCACTTCAAAGAACTCTAACAGGTTTGTCAGGCACGACCTCCCCTTACTAAATCCATGCTGACTTGTCCTAATCTGACCCTGCACTTCCAAGAATTTAGAAATCTCATCCTTAACAATGGATTCTAGAATCTTGCCAACAACCGAGGTTAGGCTAATTGGCCTATAATTTTCCATCCTTTTCCTTGTTCCCTTCTTGAACAGGGGGGTTACAACAGCGATTTTCCAATCCTCTGGGACTTTCCCGGACTCCAGTGACTTTTGAAAGATCATAACTAACGCCTCCACTATTTCTTCAGCTATCTCCTTTGGAACTCTAGGATGTAGTCCATCTGGGCCCGGAGATTTATCAATTTTTAGACCTCTTAGTTTCTCTAGCACTTTCTCCTTTGTGATGGCTACCATATTCAACTCTGCCCCCTGACTCTCCGGAATTGGTGGGATATTACTCATGTCTTCTACTGTGAAGACTGACGCAAAGTACTTATTTAGTTCCTCAGCTATTTCCTTGTCTCCCATCACAAAAGTACCAGCGTCATTTTGGAGCGGCCCAATGTCAACTTTTGCCTCCCGTTTGTTTTTAATGTATTTAAAGAAACTTTTACTGTCATTCCTAATGTTACTGGCTAGCCTACCTTCATATTTGATCCTCTCTTTCCTTATTTCTCTCTTTGTTATCCTCTGTTGGGATAAAAGGTTCAGAAAGTTAAAAGACAGGCCCTCGAGGGTTGTAATCTCGGGATTACTCCCTGTGCCACGTGCCAGTGAGGCTAGAAATAGGAAGATAGAGCAGACAAACACGTGGCGAAACAGCTGGTGTAGGAGGGAGGGTTTCCGTTATCTGGACCACTGGGAGCTCTTCCGGGGCAGGTGTGACCTGTATAAGATGGACGGGTTGCATCTAAACCGGAGAGGCATAAATATCCTGGCCGCGAGGTTTGCTAGTGTCACACGGGAGGGTTTAAACTAGTATGGCAGGGGGGTGGGCACGGGAGCAATAGGTCAGAAGGTGAGAGCATTGAGGGAGAACTAGGGAATAGGGACAGTGTGACTCTGAGGCAGAGCAGACGGGGAGAAGTTGCTGAACACAGTGGGTCTGGTGGCCTGAAGTGCATATGTTTTAATGCAAGGAGCATTACGGGTAAGGCAGATGAACTTAGAGCTTGGATTAGTACTTGGAACTATGATGTTGTTGCCATTACAGAGACCTGGTTGAGGGAAGGGCAGGATTGGCAGCTAAACGTTCCAGGATTTAGATGTTTCAGGCGGGATAGAGGGGGATGTAAAAGGGGAGGCAGAGTTGCGCTACTTGTTCGGGAGAATATCACAGCTATACTGCGAGAGGACACCTCAGAGGGCAGTGAGGCTATATGGGTAGAGATCAGGAATAAGAAGGGTGCAGTCACAATGTTGGGGGTATACTACAGGCCTCCCAACAGCCAGCGGGAGATAGAGGAGCAGATAGGTAGACAGATTTTGGAAAAGAGTAAAAACAACAGGGTTGTGGTGATGGGAGACTTCAACTTCCCCAATATTGACTGGGACTCACTTAGTGCCAGGGGCTTAGACGGGGCGGAGTTTGTAAGGAGCATCCAGGAGGGCTTCTTAAAACAATATGCAAACAGTCCAACTAGGGAAGGGGCGGTACTGGACCTGGTATTGGGGAATGAGCCCGGCCAGGTGGTAGATGTTTCAGTAGGGGAGCATTTCGGTAACAGTGACCACAATTCAGTAAGTTTTAAAGTACTGGTGGACAAGGATAAGAGTGGTCCGAGGATGAATGTGCTAAATTGGGGGAAGGCTAATTATAACAATATTAGGCGGGAACTGAAGAACATAGATTGGGGGCGGATGTTTGAGGGCAAATCAACATCTGACATGTGGGAGGCTTTCAAGTGTCAGTTGAAAGGAATACAGGACAGGCATGTTCCTGTGAGGAAGAAAGATAAATACGGCAATTTTCGGGAACCTTGGATGACGAGTGATATTGTAGGCCTCGTCAAAAAGGAAAAGGAGGCATTTGTCAGGGCTAAAAGGCTGGGAACAGACGAAGCCTGTGTGGCATATAAGGAAAGTAGGAAGGAACTTAAGCAAGGAGTCAGGAGGGCTAGAAGGGGTCATGAAAAGTCATTGGCAAATAGGGTTAAGGAAAATCCCAAGGCTTTTTACACGTACATAAAAAGCAAGAGGGTAGCCAGGGAAAGGGTTGGCCCACTGAAGGATAGGCAAGGGAATCTATGTGTGGAGCCAGAGGAAATGGGCGAGGTACTAAATGAATACTTTGCATCAGTATTCACCAAAGAGAAGGAATTGGTAGATGTTGAGTCTGGAGAAGGGAGTGTAGATAGCCTGGGTCACATTGTGATCCAAAAAGACGAGGTGTTGGGTGTCTTAAAAAATATTAAGGTAGATAAGTCCCCAGGGCCGGATGGGATCTACCCCAGAATACTGAAGGAGGCTGGAGAGGAAATTGCTGAGGCCTTGACAGAAATCTTTAGATCCTCGCTGTCTTCAGGGGATGTCCCGGAGGACTGGAGAATAGCCAATGTTGTTCCTCTGTTTAAGAAGGGTAGCAAGGATAATCCCGGGAACTACAGGCCGGTGAGCCTTACTTCAGTGGTAGGGAAATTACTGGAGAGAATTCTTCGAGACAGGATCTACTCCCATTTGGAAGCAAATGGACGTATTAGTGAGAGGCAGCACGGTTTTGTGAAGGGGAGGTCGTGTCTCACTAACTTGATAGAGTTTTTCGAGGAGGTCACTAAGATGATTGATGCAGGTAGGGCAGTAGATGTTGTCTATATGGACTTCAGTAAGGCCTTTGACAAGGTCCCTCATGGTAGACTAGTACAAAAGGTGAAGTCACACGGGATCAAGGGTGAACTGGCAAGGTGGATACAGAACTGGCTAGGCCATAGAAGGCAGAGGGTAGCAATGGAGGGATGCTTTTCTAATTGGAGGGCTGTGACCAGTGGTGTTCCACAGGGATCAGTGCTGGGACCTTTGCTGTTTGTAGTATATATAAATGATTTCGAGGAAAATGTAACTGGTCTGATTAGTAAGTTTGCAGACGACACAAAGGTTGGTGGAATTGCGGATAGCGATGAGGACTGTCTGAGGATACAGCAGGATTTAGATTGTCTGGAGACTTGGGCGGAGAAATGGCAGATGGAGTTTAATCCGGACAAATGTGAGGTAATGCATTTTGGAAGGGCTAATGCAGGTAGGGAATATACAGTGAATGGTAGAACCCTCAAGAGTATTGAAAGTCAAAGAGATCTAGGAGTACAGGTCCACAGGTCATTGAAAGGGGCAACACAGGTGGAGAAGGTAGTCAAGAAGGCATATGGCATGCTTGCCTTCATTGGCCGGGGCATTGAGTATAAGAATTGGCAAGTCATGTTGCAGCTGTATAGAACCTTAGTTAGGCCACACTTGGAGTATAGTGTTCAATTCTGGTCGCCACACTACCAGAAGGATGTGGAGGCTTTAGAGAGGGTGCAGAAGAGATTTACCAGAATGTTGCCTGGTATGGAGGGCATAAGCTATGAGGAGCGATTGAATAAACTCGGTTTGTTCTCACTGGAACGAAGGAGGTTGAGGGGCGACCTGATAGAGGTATACAAAATTATGAGGGGCATAGACAGAGTGGATAGTCAGAGGCTTTTCCCCAGGGTAGAGGGGTCAATTACTAGGGGGCATAGGTTTAAGGTGAGAGGGGCAAAGTTTAGACTTGCCTATGTTGTTGGTACCGACATGGACCACAACAACTGGATCCTCCCCCTCCCTCTCCAGTATCCTTTCAAGCCGGTCAGAGATGTCCCGCACCCTAGCACCGGGCAGGCAACATACCATGCGGGACTCTTTATCCTGCTCACAAAGGATACTATCTATCCCCCTGATAATAGAATCCCCTACAACTACAACTTGCCTATTTACTCCCTCCCCTTGAATGGCCTGCCGAACCATGGTGCCTTGGTCAGCTGACTCATCCTTCCTGCAGCCCTGTTCGCCATCCACACAGGGAGCAAGTGCTTCATACCTGTTGGACAGAGTCAAGGGCTGAGGCTCCTGAGTTCCTGACTGCTGGTTCCCTTTACCTGCCTGACTTGCAGTCACACCCTGCTGTCCCTGGCCACTGGCAGGATTTAAACTACTTACTCTGACAGGTGTGACTGCCTCCTGAAACACAGTGTCCAGGTAAGTCTCCCCCTCCCGGATGTGCCTCAGTGTTTGAAGCTCAGACTCCAGCTCATCAACTCTGAGCCGAGCTCTTCGAGCAGCCAACACTTACTGCAGATGTGGTCGCTGCAGCTCGCAATGGGATCTGCCAGCTCCCACATCAAGCAACTCAAGCACATCACCTGACCAGCCATCACTAATTAATTAATTAGTTTAATTTAAGTTTATGAGTTTAGCTGTGTTTTTTTTAAAATTTGGGGCAGATTTGCTATCATCCACTCAGATCACAGCTTCCCTCTGATGTCACTTTTGGGAAAAAACCTGGAAAACAGGAAGTTTCCGTTAGGTTTTTATACTCACAGAATCTGCTCCTCCTCCGAACGGCTCCCGAAATTAGGCCCGAAGAAAGAGAGAGAACAAAACAGTAGGGAAAAAGCACCTTCTCCCATTCTTCACCGAATTACCAAATTCTCACTCACTCAGGCTGTGTGTCCTTGACCTGCGCAATGCTTACTAATGTGCGCTTTCTGTCTGTCTTTAATACAGACTTTAGGATGACTCACACTAAAACTTCAAAGAGAAGAAAACAACGTGTACCTTTGTGCCCCTTAACAGGCGTCAGGTGACTGCCAGATAACTGCCTCTCAGCAATTAGGGTGGAGGCAGCTTCAGCCAATCAGACACTAATCTACACTGCACTTTTAACTGAAAAACAGCAAAATTAGATGAACCACTTACCTTTCCTGGTGACCTCACTGCACCAAATTACCAAATTCTCACTCGGTCTGTATCTCTCTCACTCAGGCTGTGTGTCCTTGACCTGCGCAATGCATCTCCCCACTGTCTCTCCTCTCTCAATGTTCTCAATCTCCCGACTGTCTCTCCTCTCTCAATGTTCTCAATCTCCCGACTGTCTCTCCTCTCTCAAGGTTCTCATCTCCCGACTGTCTCTCCTCTCTCAATGTTCTCAATCTCCCGACTGTCTCTCCTCCCTCAATGCTCTCAATCTCCCCACTGCTTCTCCTCTCTCAATGCTCTCAATCTCCCCACTGCCTCTCCTCTCTCAAGGCTCTCAATCTCCCCACTGCCTCTCCTCTCTCAATGTTCTCAATCTCCCGACTGTCTCTCCTCGCTAAATGTTCTCAATTCACACACAGTCTCTCCTCTCTCAATGCTCTCAATCTCCCCACTGTCTCCTCTCTCAATGCTCTCAATCTCCCCACTGTCTCCTCTCTCAATGTTCTCAATCTCCCCACTGTCTCCTCTCTCAATGCTCTCAATCTCCCCACTGTCTCCTCTCTCAATGTTCTCAATCTCCCCACTGTCACTCCTCTCTCAATGTTATCATCTTCCCACTGTCTCCTCTCTCAATGATCTCAATCTCCCCACTGTCTCTCCTCTCTCAATGTTTTCAATCACCCCATTGTCTCTCCTCTCGCAATGTTATCATCTTCCCACTGTCTCCTCTCTCAATGATCTCAATCTCCCCACTGTCTCTCCTCTCTCAATGTTCTCAATCTCCCGACTGTCTCTCCTCTCTCAATGTTCTCAATCTCCCCACTGCCTCTCCTCGCTCAATGTTGTCAATTCACACACTATCTCTCCTCTCTCAATGTTCTTAATCTCCCCATTGTCTCTTCTCTCTCAATGTTCTCAATCTCCCGACTGTCTCACCTCTCCCAATGTTCTCAAACTCCCCACTGTCTCTCCTCTCTAAATGCTCTCAATCTCCCCACTGCCTCCTACCTCAATGTTCTCAATTCACCCACTATCAATCCTCTCTCAATGGTCTTAATCTCCCCACTGTCTCTCCTCTTTCAAGGTTCTCATCTCCCCACTGTCTCTCCACTCACAATGTTTTCAATCTCGTGACTGTCTCTCCTCTCTCAATGTTCTCAATCTCCCTACTGTCTCTCTTCTCACAATGATTTCAATCTCCCCACTGTCTCTCCTCTCTCAATGTTCTCAATCTCCCCAATGTTTCTCCTCCCTCAATGCTCTCAAACTCCCCACTGTCTCTCATTTCTTAATGTTCTCAATTCACCCACTGTCTCTCCTCTCTCAATGTTCTCAATCGCCCCTCTGTCTCTCCTCTCTGAATGTTCTCAATCTTCCGACTGTCTCTCCTCTCTCAATGTTCTCAAACTCCCCACTGTCTCTGCTCTCTCAATGCTCTCAATCACCCCACTGCCTCCTACCTCAATGTTCTCAATTCACCCACTATCTCTCCTCTCTCAATGGTCTGAATCTCCCCACTGTCTCTCCTCTCACAATGTTTTCAATCTCGTGACTGTCTCTCCTCTCACAATGTTCTCAAACTCCCCACTGTCTCTCCTCTCGCAATGTTCTCAACCTCCCGACTGTCTCTCCTCTCAATGTTCTCAATCTCCCCACTGCCTCTCCTCTCTCAATGTTCTCAATCTTCCCACTGTCTCTCCTCTCTCAATGTTCTCAAACTCCTCACTGTCTCTCCTCTCTCACTGTTCTCAATTCACCCACTGTCTCTCCTCTCAAGGTTCTCATCTCCCCACTGTCTCTCCTCTCTCAATGTTCTCAAACTCCCCACTGTCTCTCCTCACTCAATGTTCTCAATTCACCCACTGTCTCTCCTCTCAAGATTCTCATCTCCCCACTGTCTCTCCTCTCTCAATGTTCACAACCTCCCGACTGTCTCTCCTCTCGCAATGTTCTCAATCTCCCCACTGTCTCTCCTTTCTCAATGTTCTCATCTCCCCCCTGTCTCTCCTCTCTCAATGTTCTCATTCTCCCGACTGTCACTCCTCTCACAATGTTCTCCATCTTCCCACTGTCTCTCCTCTCTCAATGTTCTCAAACTCCCCACTGCCTCCTACCTCAATGTTCTCAGTTCACCCACTATCTCTCCTCTCTCAATGGTCTTAATCTCCCCACGGTCTCTCCTCTCTCAAGGATCTCATCTCCCCACTGTCTCTCCTCTCACAATGTTTTCAATCTCGTGACTGTCTCTCCTCTCTCAATGTTCTCAATCTCCCTACTGTCTCTCTTCTCACAATGATTTCAATCTCCCCACTGTCGCTCCTCTCTCAATGTTCTCAATCTCCCCAATGTTTCTCCTCCCTCAATGCTCTCAATCTTCCCACTGCCTCTCCTCTCTCAATGCTCTCAAACTCCCCACTGTCTCTCATTTCTTAATGTTCTCAATTCACCCACTGTCTCTCCTCTCTCAATGTTCTCAATCTCGCGATTGTCTCTCCTCTCTCAATGTTCTCAATCTCCCCACTGCCTCTCCTCTCTCAATGTTCTCAATCTTCCCACTGTCTCTCCTCTCTCAATGTTCTCAAACTCCCCACTGTCTCTCCTCTCTCAATGTTCTCAATAAACCCACTGTCTCTCCTCTCAAGGTTCCCATCTCCCCACTGTCTCTCCTCTCTCAATGTTCTCAATCTCCCCACTGCCTCTCCTCTCTCAATGTTCTCAATCTTCCCACTGTCTCTCCTCTCTCAATGTTCTCAAACTCCCCACTGTCTCTCCTCTCTCAATGTTCTCAATTCACCCACTGTCTCTCCTCTCAAGGTTCTCATCTCCCAACTGTCTCTCCTCTCTCAATGTTCTCAAACTCCCCACTGTCTCTCCTCTCTCAATGTTCTCAAACTCCCCACTGTCTCTCCTCTCTCAATGTTCTCAATTCACCCACTGTCTCTCCTCTCAAGGTTCTCATCTCCCCACTGTCTCTCCTCTCTCAATGTTCACAACCTCCCGACTGTCTCTCCTCTCGCAATGTTCTCAATCTCCCCACTGTCTCTCCTTTCTCAAGGTTCTCATCTCCCCCCTGTCTCTCCTCTCTCAATGTTCTCATTCTCCCGACTGTGACTCCTCTCACAATGTTCTCCATCTTCCCACTGTCTCTCCTCTCTCAATGTTCTCAAACTCCCCACTGCCTCCGACCTCAATGTTCTCAGTTCACCCACTATCTCTCCTCTCTCAATGGTCTTAATCTCCCCACTGTCTCTCCTCTCTCAAGGTTCTCAATCTCCCTACTGTCTCTCTTCTCACAATGATTTCAATCTCCCCACTGTCGCTCCTCTCTCAATGTTCTCAATCTCCCCAATGTTTCTCCTCCCTCAATGCTCTCAATCTTCCCACTGCCTCTCCTCTCTCAATGCTCTCAAACTCCCCACTGTCTCTCATTTCTTAATGTTCTCAATTCACCCACTGTCTCTCCTCTCTCAATGTCCTCAATCTCGCGATTGTCTCTCCTCTCTCAATGTTCTCAATCTCCCCACTGCCTCTCCTCTCTCAATGTTCTCAAACTCCCCACTGTCTCTCCTCTCTCAATGTTCTCAATAAACCCACTGTCTCTCCTCTCAAGGTTCTCATCTCCCCACTGTCTCTCCTCTCTCAATGTTCTCAAACTCCCCACTGTCCCTCCTCTCTCAATGTTCTCAATTCACCCACTGTCTCTCCTCTCAAGGTTCTCATCTCCCCACTGTCTCTCCTCTCTCAATGTTCACAACCTCACGACTGTCTCTCCTCTCGCAATGTTCTCATTCTCCCGACTGTCTCTCCTCTCTCAATGTTCTCATTCTCCCGACTGTCTCTCCTCTCACAATGTTCTCCATCTTCCCACTGTCTCTCCTCTCTCAATGTTCTCAAACTCCCCACTGCCTCCTACCTCAATGTTCTCAGTTCAACCACTATCTCTCCTCTCTCAATGGTCTTAATCTCCCCACTGTCTCTCCTCTCTCAAGGTTCTCATCTCCCCACTGTCTCTCCTCTCACAATGTTTTCAATCTCGTGACTGTCTCTCCTCTCTCAATGTTCTCAATCTCCCTACTGTCTCTCTTCTCACAATGATTTCAATCTCCCCACTGTCGCTCCTCTCTCAATGTTCTCAATCTCCCCAATGTTTCTCCTCCCTCAATGCTCTCAATCTTCCCACTGCCTCTCCTCTCTCAATGCTCTCAAACTCCCCACTGTCTCTCATTTCTTAATGTTCTCAATTCACCCACTGTCTCTCCTCTCTCAATGTTCTCAATCTCGCGATTGTCTCTCCTCTCTCAATGTTCTCAATCTCCCCACTGCCTCTCCTCTCTCAATGTTCTCAATCTTCCCACTGTCTCTCCTCTCTCAATGTTCTCAAACTCCCCACTGTCTCTCCTCTCTCAATGTTCTCAATCTTCCCACTGTCTCTCCTCTCTCAATGTTCTCAAACTCCCCACTGCCTCCTACCTCAATGTTCTCAGTTCACCCACTATCTCTCCTCTCTCAATGGTCTTAATCTCCCCACGGTCTCTCCTCTCTCAAGGTTCTCATCTCCCCACTGTCTCTCCTCTCACAATGTTTTCAATCTCGTGACTGTCTCTCCTCTCTCAATGTTCTCAATCTCCCTACTGTCTCTCTTCTCTCAATGATTTCAATCTCCCCACTGTCTCTCCTCTCTCAATGTTCTCAATCTCCCGATTGTCTCTCCTCTCTCAATGTTCTCAATCTCCCCACTGTCTCTCCTCTCTCAATGTTCTCAAACTCCCCACTGTCTCTCCTCTCTCAATGTTCTCAATAAACCCACTGTCTCTCCTCTCAAGGTTCTCATCTCCCCACTGTCTCGCCTCTCTCAATGTTCTCAAACTCCCCACTGTCTCTCCTCTCAAGGTTCTCATCTCCCCACTGTCTCTCCTCTCTCAATGTTCTCAATTCACCCACTGTCTCTCCTCTCAAGGTTCTCATCTCCCCACTGTCTCTCCTCTCTAAATGTTCACAACCTCCCGACTGTCTCTCCTCTCGCAATGTTCTCAATCTCCCTACTGTCTCTCCTCTCTCAATGTTCTCAATTCACCCACTGTCTCTCCTCTCAAGGTTCTCATCTCCCCACTGTCTCTCCTCTCTAAATGTTCACAACCTCCCGACTGTCTCTCCTCTCGCAATGTTCTCAATCTCCCCACTGTCTCTCCTTTCTCAATGTTCTCATCTCCCCACTGTCTCTCCTCTCTCAATGTTCTCATTCTCCCCACTGCCTCTCCTCACTCAATGTTCTCAATTAACACACTATCTCTCCTCTCTCAACGTTCTTAATCTCCCCATTGCCTCATATCTCTCAATGTTCTCAATTTAACCACTGTCTCTCTTCTCTGAATGATCTCAATCTCCCCACTGTCTCCTCTCTCAATGTTCTCAATCGCCCCTCTGTCTCTCCTCTCTGAATGTTCTCAATCTTCCGACTGTCTCTCCTCTCTCAATGTTCTCAAACTCCCCACTGTCTCTGCTCTCTCAATGCTCTCAATCTCCCCACTGCCTCCTACCTCAATGTTCTCAATTCACCCACTATCTCTCCTCTCTCAATGGTCTGAATCTCCCCACTGTCTCTCCTCTCACAATGTTTTCAATCCCCCCACTGTCTCTCCTCTCGCAATGTTCTCAACCTCCCGACTGTCTCTCCTCTCGCAATGTTCTCAACCTCCCGACTGTCTCTCCTCTCAAGGTTCCCATCTCCCCACTGTCTCTCCTCTCTCAATGTTCTCAATCTCCCCACTGCCTCTCCTCTCTCAATGTTCTCAATCTTCCCACTGTCTCTCCTCTCTCAATGTTCTCAAACTCCCCACTGTCTCTCCTCTCTCAATGTTCTCAATTCACCCACTGTCTCTCCTCTCAAGGTTCTCATCTCCCAACTGTCTCTCCTCTCTCAATGTTCTCAAACTCCCCACTGTCTCTCCTCTCTCAATGTTCTCAAACTCCCCACTGTCTCTCCTCTCTCAATGTTCTCAATTCACCCACTGTCTCTCCTCTCAAGGTTCTCATCTCCCCACTGTCTCTCCTCTCTCAATGTTCACAACCTCCCGACTGTCTCTCCTCTCGCAATGTTCTCAATCTCCCCACTGTCTCTCCTTTCTCAAGGTTCTCATCTCCCCCCTGTCTCTCCTCTCTCAATGTTCTCATTCTCCCGACTGTGACTCCTCTCACAATGTTCTCCATCTTCCCACTGTCTCTCCTCTCTCAATGTTCTCAAACTCCCCACTGCCTCCGACCTCAATGTTCTCAGTTCACCCACTATCTCTCCTCTCTCAATGGTCTTAATCTCCCCACTGTCTCTCCTCTCTCAAGGTTCTCAATCTCCCTACTGTCTCTCTTCTCACAATGATTTCAATCTCCCCACTGTCGCTCCTCTCTCAATGTTCTCAATCTCCCCAATGTTTCTCCTCCCTCAATGCTCTCAATCTTCCCACTGCCTCTCCTCTCTCAATGCTCTCAAACTCCCCACTGTCTCTCATTTCTTAATGTTCTCAATTCACCCACTGTCTCTCCTCTCTCAATGTCCTCAATCTCGCGATTGTCTCTCCTCTCTCAATGTTCTCAATCTCCCCACTGCCTCTCCTCTCTCAATGTTCTCAAACTCCCCACTGTCTCTCCTCTCTCAATGTTCTCAATAAACCCACTGTCTCTCCTCTCAAGGTTCTCATCTCCCCACTGTCTCTCCTCTCTCAATGTTCTCAAACTCCCCACTGTCCCTCCTCTCTCAATGTTCTCAATTCACCCACTGTCTCTCCTCTCAAGGTTCTCATCTCCCCACTGTCTCTCCTCTCTCAATGTTCACAACCTCACGACTGTCTCTCCTCTCGCAATGTTCTCAATCTCACCACTGTCTCTCCTTTCTCAAGGTTCTCATCTCCCCACTGTCTCTCCTCTCTCAATGTTCTCATTCTCCCGACTGTCTCTCCTCTCTCAATGTTCTCAATCTCCCCACTGCCTCTCCTCGCTCAATGTTCTCAATTCACACACAATCTCTCCTCTCTCAATGTTCTCAATTTAACCACTGTCTCTCTTCTCTGAATGATCTCAATCTCCCCACTGTCTCCTCTCTCAATGTTCTCAATCGCCCCACTGTCTCACCTCTCTGAATGTTCTCAATCTCCCGACTGTCTCTCATCTCTCAATGTTCTCAAACTACCCACTGTCTCTCGTCTCTCAATGCTCTCAATCTCCCCAGTGACTCCTACCTCAATGTTCTCAATTCACCCACTATCTCTCCTCTCTCAATGGTCTTAATCTCCCCACTGTCTCTCCTCTCTCAAGGTTCTCATCTCCCCACTGTCTCTCCTCTCACAATGTTTTCAATCTCGTGACTGTCTCTCTTCTCTCAATGATTTCAAACTCCCCAATGTTTCTCCTCCCTCAATGCTCTCAATCTTCCCACTGCCTCTCCTCTCTCAATGCTCTCAAACTCCCCACTGTCTCTCATTTCTTAATGTTCTCAATTCACCCACTGTCTCTCCTCTCTCAATGTTCTCAATCTCCCGACTGTCTCTCCTCTCTCAATGTTCTCAATCTCCCGACTGCGCCTCCTCTCTCAATGTTCTCAAGCCCCCCACTGTCTCTCCTCTCAAAATGTTCTCAATCTCCCCACTGTCTCTCCCCTCACAATGTTCTCAATCTCCCCACAGTCTCTCCTCTCTCAATGTTCTCAATCTTTCCACTGTCTCTCCTCTCTCAATGTTCTCAAACTCCCCACTGTCTCTCCTCTCTCAATGTCCTGAATTCACCCACTGTCTCTCCTCTCAAGGTTCTCATCTCCCCACTGTCTCTCCTCTCTCAATGTTCACAACCTCACGACTGTCTCTCCTCTCTCAATGTTCTCAATCTCCCCACTGTCTCTCCTTTCTCAAGGTTCTCATCTCCCCACTGTCTCTCCTCTCTCAATGTTCTCATTCTCCCGACTGTCTCTCCTCTCTCAATGTTTTCAATCTTCCCACTGTCTCTCCTCTCTCAATGTTCTCAAACTCCCCACTGTCTCTCCTCTCTCAATGTTCTCAATTCACCCACTGTCTCTCCTCTCAAGGTTCTCATCACCCCACTGTGTCTCCTCTCTCAATGTTCTCATTCTCCCGACTGTCTCTCCTCTCTCAATGTTCTCAATCTTCCCACTGTCTCTCCTCTCTCAATGTTCTCAAACTCCCCACTGCCTCCTACCTCAATGTTCTCAATTCACCCACTATCTCTCCTCTCTCAATGGTCTTAATCTCCCCACTGTCTCTCCTCTCTCAAGGTTCTCATCTCCCCACTGTCTCTCCTCTCACAATGTTTTCAATCTCGTGACTGTCTCTCCTCTCTCAATGTTCTCAATCTCCCCACTGTCTCTCCTCTCTCAATGTTCTCAATCTCCCCAATGTTTCTCCTCCCTCAATGCTCTCAATCTTCCCACTGCCTCTCCTCTCTCAATGCTCTCAAACTCCCCACTGTCTCTCATTTCGTAATATTCTCAATCTCCCGTCTGTCTCTCCTCTTTCAATGTTCTCAACTTACTCACTGTCTCTCCTCTCTCAATGTTCTCAATCTCCCTACTGTCTCGCTTCACTCAATGTTCTCAATCTCCCGACTGTCTCTCCTCTCTCAATGTTCTCAATTTACCCACAGTCTCTCCTCTCTCAATGTTTTCAATCTCCCGACTGTCTCTCCTCTCTCAATATTTTCAATCACCCCACTGTCTCTCCTCTCTCAATGTTCTCAATCTCCCCACTGTCTCCGCTCTCAATGGTCTTAATCTCCCCACTGTCTCTCCTCTCTCAAGGTTCTCATCTACCCACTGTCTCTCCTCTCACAATGTTTTCAATCTCGTGACTGTCTCTCTTCTCTCAATGATTTCAAACTCCCCAATGTTTCTCCTCCCTCAATGCTCTCAATCTTCCCACTGCCTCTCCTCTCTCAATGCTCTCAAACTCCCCACTGTCTCTCATTTCTTAATGTTCTCAATTCACCCACTGTCTCTCCTCTCTCAATGTTCTCAATCTCCCGACTGTCTCTCCTCTCTCAATGTTCTCAATCTCCCGACTGCGTCTCCTCTCTCAATGTTCTCAAGCCCCCCACTGTCTCTCCTCTCAAAATGTTCTCAATCTCCCCACTGTCTCTCCCCTCACAATGTTCTCAATCTCCCCACAGTCTCTCCTCTCTCAATGTTCTCAATCTTCCCACTGTCTCTCCTCTCTCAATGTTCTCAAACTCCCCACTGTCTCTCCTCTCTCAATGTTCTCAATTCACCCACTGTCTCTCCTCTCAAGGTTCTCATCAACCCAATTTGTCTCCTCTCTCAATGTTCTCAAACTCCCCACTGCCTCCTACCTCAATGTTCTCAATTCACCCACTATCTCTCCTCTCTCAATGGTCTTAATCTCCCCACTGTCTCTCCTCTCTCAAGGTTCTCATCTCCCCACTGTCTCTCCTCTCACAATGTTTTCAATCTCCCCACTGTCTCTCCTCTCTCAATGTTCTCAATCTCCCCAATGTTTCTCCTCCCTCAATGTTCTCAATCTCCCCACTGTCTCCTCTCTCAATGTTTTCAATCTCCACACTGTCTCTCCTCTCTCAATGTTCTCAATCTCCCGACTGTCTCTCCTCTCTCAATGTTCTCAATCTCCCCACTGTCTCTCCTCTCTCAATGTTCTCAATCCCCCCACTGTCTCTACTCTCTCAATGTTCTCAATCTCCCCACTGTCACTCCTCTCGCAATGTTCTCAATCTCCCCACTGTCTCTCCTCTCGCAATGTTCTCAATCTCCCCACTGTCTCTCCTTTCTCAAGGTTCTCATCTCCCCACTGTCTCTTCTCTCTCAATGTTCTCATTCTCCCGACTGTCTCTCCTCTCTCAATGTTCTCAATCTCCCCACTGCCTCTCCTCGCTCAATGTTCTCAATTCACACACTATCTCTCCTCTCTCAATGTTCTCAATTTAACCACTGTCTCTCTACTCTGAATGATCTCAATCTCCCCACTGCCTCCTCTCTCAATGTTCTCATTCTCCCGACTGTCTCTCCTCTCTCAATGTTCTCAATCTCCCCACTGTCTCTCCTCTCTCAATGCTCTCAATCTCCCCACTGCCTCCTCTCGCAATGTTCTCAATCTCCCCACTGTCTCTCCTCTCGCAATGTTCTGAATCTCCCCACTGTCTCTCCTCTCTCAATGCTCTCAATCTCCCGACTGTCTCTCCTCTCTCAATGTTCTCAATCTCCCCACTGTCTCTCCTCTCTCAATGTTCTCATTCTCCCGACTGTCTCTCCTCTCTCAATGTTCTCAATCTCCCCACTGCCTCCTCTCTCAATGTTCTCATTCTCCCGACTGTCTCTCCTCTCTCAATGTTCTCAATCTCCCCACTGCCTCTCCTCGCTCAATGTTCTCAATTCACACATTATCTCTCCTCTCTCAATGTTCTCAATTTAACCACTGTCTATCTTCTCTGAATGATCTCAATCTGCCCACTGCCTCCTCTCTCAATGTTCTCAATCTCCCGACTGTCTCTCCTCTCTCATTGTTCTCAAACTCCCCACTGTCTCTCCTCTCTCAATGCTCTCAAACTCCCCACTGCCTCCTACCTCAATGTTCTCAATTCACCCACTATCTCTCCTCTCTCCATGGTGTTAATCTCCCCACTGTCTTTCCTCTCTCAAGGTTCTCATCTCCCCACTGTCTCTCCTCTCACAATGTTTTCAATCTCCCCACTGTCTTTCTTCTCTCAATGATTTCAACCTCCCCAATGTTTCTCCTCCCTCAATGCTCTCAATCTTCCCACTGCCTCTCCTCTCTCAATGCTCTCAAACTCCCCACTGTCTCTCATTTCTTAATGTTCTCAATTCACCCACTGTCTCTCCTCTCTCAATGTTCTCAATCTCCCGACTGTCTCTCCTCTCTCAATGTTCTCAATCTCCCGACTGCGTCTCCTTTCTCAATGTTCTCAAGCCCCCCACTGTCTCTCCTCTCACAATGTTCTCAATCTCCCCACTGCCTCTCCTCTCTCAATGTTTTCAATATTTCCACTGTTTCTCCTCTCTCAATGTTCTCAATTCACCCACTGTCTCTCCTCTCAAGGTTCTCATCACCCCACTGTGTCTCCTCTCTCAATGTTCTCATTCTCCCGACTGTCTCTCCTCTCTCAATGTTCTCAATCTTCCCACTGTCTCTCCTCTCTCAATGTTCTCAAACTCCCCACTGCCTCCTACCTCAATGTTCTCAATTCACCCACTATCTCTCCTCTCTCAATGGTCTTAATCTCCCCACTGTCTCTCCTCTCTCAAGGTTCTCATCTCCCCACTGTCTCTCCTCTCACAATGTTTTCAATCTCCCCACTGTCTCTCCTCTCTCAATGTTCTCAATCTCCCCAATGTTTCTCCTCCCTCAATGTTCTCAATCTCCCCACTGTCTCCTCTCTCAATGTTCTCAATCTCCACACTGTCTCTCCTCTCTCAATGTTCTCAATCTCCCGACTGTCTCTCCTCTCTCAATGTTCTCAATCTCCCCACTGTCTCTCCTCTCTCAATGTTCTCAATCCCCCCACTGTCTCTACTCTCTCAATGTTCTCAATCTCCCCACTGTCACTCCTCTCGCAATGTTCTCAATCTCCCCACTGTCTCTCCTCTCGCAATGTTCTCAATCTCCCCACTGTCTCTCCTTTCTCAAGGTTCTCATCTCCCCACTGTCTCTTCTCTCTCAATGTTCTCATTCTCCCGACTGTCTCTCCTCTCTCAATGTTCTCAATCTCCCCACTGCCTCTCCTCGCTCAATGTTCTCAATTCACACACTATCTCTCCTCTCTCAATGTTCTCAATTTAACCACTGTCTCTCTACTCTGAATGATCTCAATCTCCCCACTGCCTCCTCTCTCTATGTTCTCATTCTCCCGACTGTCTCTCCTCTCTCAATGTTCTCAATCTCCCCACTGTCTCTCCTCTCTCAATGCTCTCAATCTCCCCACTGCCTCCTCTCGCAATGTTCTCAATCTCCCCACTGTCTCTCCTCTCGCAATGTTCTCAATCTCCCCACTGTCTCTCCTCTCTCAATGCTCTCAATCTCCCGACTGTCTCTCCTCTCTCAATGTTCTCAATCTCCCCACTGTCTCTCCTCTCTCAATGTTCTCATTCTCCCGACTGTCTCTCCTCTCTCAATGTTCTCAATCTCCCCACTGCCTCCTCTCTCAATGTTCTCATTCTCCCGACTGTCTCTCCTCTCTCAATGTTCTCAATCTCCCCACTGCCTCTCCTCGCTCAATGTTCTCAATTCACACATTATCTCTCCTCTCTCAATGTTCTCAATTTAACTACTGTCTCTCTTCTCTGAATGATCTCAATCTGCCCACTGCCTCCTCTCTCAATGTTCTCAATCTCCCGACTGTCTCTCCTCTCTCATTGTTCTCAAACTCCCCACTGTCTCTCCTCTCTCAATGCTCTCAAACTCCCCACTGCCTCCTACCTCAATGTTCTCAATTCACCCACTATCTCTCCTCTCTCCATGGTGTTAATCTCCCCACTGTCTTTCCTCTCTCAAGGTTCTCATCTCCCCACTGTCTCTCCTCTCACAATGTTTTCAATCTCCCCACTGTCTCTCTTCTCTCAATGATTTCAATCTCCCCAATGTTTCTCCTCCCTCAATGCTCTCAATCTTCCCACTGCCTCTCCTCTCTCAATGCTCTCAAACTCCCCACTGTCTCTCATTTCTTAATGTTCTCAATTCACCCAGTGTCTCTCCTCTCTCAATGTTCTCAATCTCCCGACTGTCTCTCCTCTCTCAATGTTCTCAATCTCCCGACTGCGTCTTCTTTCTCAATGTTCTCAAGCCCCCCACTGTCTCTCCTCTCACAATGTTCTCAATCTCCCCACTGCCTCTCCTCTCTCAATGTTTTCAATATTTCCACTGTTTCTCCTCTCTCAATGTTCTCAAACTCCCCACTGTCTCTCCTCTCTCAATGCTCTCTATCTCCCCACTGCCTCCTACCTCAATGTTCTCAATCGCCCCACTGTCTCTCCTCTCTGAATGTTCTCAATCTTCCGACTGTCTCTCCTCTCTCAATGTTCTCAAACTCCCCACTGTCTCTCCTCTCTCAATGCTCTCAATCTCCCCACTGCCTCCTACCTCAATGTTCTCAATTCACCCACTATCTCTCCTCTCTCAATGGTCTGAATCTCCCCACTGTCTCTCCTCTCACAATGTTTTCAATCTCGTGACTGTCTCTCCTCTCACAATGTTCTCAATCTCTCCACTGCCTCTCCTCTCTCAATGTTTTCAATCTTTCCACTGTCTCTCCTCTCTCAATGTTCTCAAACTCCCCACTGTCTCTCCTCTCGCAATGTTCTCAACCTCCCGACTGTCTCTCCTCTCAAGGTTCCCATCTCCCCACTGTCTCTCCTCTCTCAATGTTCTCAAACTCCCGACTGTCTCTCCACTCTCAATGTTCTCATTCTCCCGACTGTCTCTCCTCTCTCAATGTTCTCAATCTCCCCACTGCCTCTCCTCTCTCAATGTTCTCAATCTTCCCACTGTCTCTCCACTCTCAATGTTCTCAATCTCCCCACTGTCTCTCCTCTCTCAATGTTCTCAAACTCCCCACTGCCTCCTACCTCAATGTTCTCAATTCACCCACTATCTCTCCTCTCTCAATGGTGTTAATCTCCCCACTGTCTCTCCTCTCTCAAGGTTCTCATCTCCCCACTGTCTCTCCTCTCACAATGTTTTCAATCTCGTGACTGTGTCTCCTCTCTCAATGTTCTCAATCTCCCCACTGTCTCTCCTCTCTCAATGTTCTCAATCTCCCCAATGTTTCTCCTCCCTCAATGCTCTCAATCTTCCCACTGCCTCTCCTCTCTCAATGCTCTCAAACTCCCCACTGTCTCTCATTTCGTAATGTTCTCAATCTCCCGTCTGTCTCTCCTCTCTCAATGTTCTCAACTTACCCACTGTCCCTCCTCTCTCAATGTTCTCAATCTCCCTACTGTCTCGCTTCTCTCAATGTTCTCAATCTCCCGACTGTCTCTCCTCTCTCAATGTTCTCAATTCACCCACAGTCTCTCCTCTCTCAATGTTTTCAATCTCCCGACTGTCTCTCCTCTCTCAATGTTCTCAATCTCCCCACTGTCTCCTCTCTCAATGTTCTCAATCTCCCCACTTTCTCTCCTCTCTCAATGTTCTCAATCTCCCGACTGTCTCTCCTCTCTCAATGTTCTCAATCTCCCCACTGTCTCCTCTCTCAATGTTCTCAATCTCCCCACTGTCTCCTTTCTCAATGTTCTCAATCTCCCCACTGTCTCTCCTCTCTCAATGTTCTCAATCTCCCGACTGTCTCTCCTATCTCAATGTTCTCAATCTCCCGACTGTCTCTCCTCTCTCAATGTTTTCAATCACCCCATTGTCTCTCCTCGCTCAATGTTATCATCTTCCCACTGTCTCTCCTCTCTCAATGTTCTCATTCTCCCGACTGTCTCTCCTCTCTCAATGTTCTCAATCTTCCCACTGTCTCTCCTCTCTCAATGTTCTCAAACTCCCCACTGCCTCCTACCTCAATGTTCTCAATTCACCCACTATCTCTCCTCTCTCAATGGTGTTAATCTCCCCACTGTCTCTCCTCTCACAATGTTTTCAATCTCGTGACTGTGTCTCCTCTCTCAATGTTCTCAATCTCCCCACTGTCTCTCCTCTCTCAATGTTCTCAATCTCCCCAATGTTTCTCCTCCCTCAATGCTCTCAATCTTCCCACTGCCTCTCTTCTCTCAATGCTCTCAAACTCCCCACTGTCTCTCATTTCGTAATGTTCTCAATCTCCCGTCTGTCTCTCCTCTCTCAATGTTCTCAACTTACCCACTGTCCCTCCTCTCTCAATGTTCTCAATCTCCCTACTGTCTCGCTTCTCTCAATGTTCTCAATCTCCCGACTGTCTCTCCTCTCTCAATGTTTTCAATCTCCCGACTGTCTCTCCTCTCTCAATGTTTTCAATCACCCCACTGTCTCTCCTCTCTCAATGTTCTCAATCTCCCCACTGTCTCCTCTCCAATGTTCTCAATCTCCCCACTGTCTCTCCTCTCTCAATGTTCTCAATCTCCCGACTGTCTCTCCTCTCTCAATGTTCTCAATCTCCCCACTGTCTCTCCTCTCTCAATGTTCTCAATCCCCCCACTGTCTCTACTCTCTCAATGTTCTCAATCTCCCCACTGTCACTCCTCTCGCAATGTTCTCAATCTCCCGACTGTCTCTCCTCTCTCAATGTTCTCAATTCACCCACTGTCTCTCCTCTCGCAATGTTCTCAATCTCCCCACTGTCTCTCCTTTCTCAATGTTCTCAATCTCCCCACTGTCTCTCCTTTCTCAAGGTTCTCATCTCCCCACTGTCTCTTCTCTCTCAATGTTCTCATTCTCCCGACTGTCTCTCCTCTCTCAATGTTCTCAATCTCCCCACTGCCTCTCCTCTCTCAATGTTCTCAATTTAACCACTGTCTCTCGACTCTGAATGCTCTCAATCTCCCCACTGACTCCTCTCTCAATGTTCTCATTCTCCCGACTGTCTCTCCTCTCTCAATGTTCTCAATCTCCCCACTGCCTCTCCTCGCTCAATGTTCTCAATTCACACATTATCTCTCCTCTCTCAATGTTCTCAATTTAACCACTGTCTCTCTTCTCTGAATGATCACAATCTGCCCACTGCCTCCTCTCTCAATGTTCTCAATCGCCCCACTGTCTCTCCCCTCTGAATGTTCTCAATCTCCCCACTGTCTCTCCCCTCGGAATGTTCTCAATCTCCCGACTGTCTCTCCTCTCTCAATGTTCTCAAACTCCCCACTGTCTCTCTCACTCAATGTTCTCAATTCACCCACTGTCTCTCCTCTCAAGGTTCTCATCTCCCCACTGTCTCTCCTCTCTCAATGTTCACAACCTCCCGACTGTCTCTCCTCTCGCAATGTTCTCAATCTCCCTACTGTCTCTCCTTTCTCAAGGTTCTCATCTCCCCCCTGTCTCTCCTCTCTCAATGTTCTCATTCTCCCGACTGTCTCTCCTCTCTCAATGTTCTCAATCTTCCCACTGTCTCTCCTCTCTCAATGTTCTCAAACTCCCCACTGCCTCCTCTCTCAATGTTCTCAGTTCACCCACTATCTCTCCTCTCTCAATGGTCTTAATCTCCCCACTGTCTCTCCTCTCTCAAGGTTCTCATCTCCCCACTGTCTCTCCTCTCACAATGTTTTCAATCTCGTGACTGTCTCTCCTCTCTCAATGTTCTCAATCTCCCTACTGTCTCTCTTCTCTCAATGATTTCAATCTCCCCACTGTCTCTCCTCTCTCAATGTTCTCAATCTCCCCACTGTCTCTCCTCTCTCAATGTTCTCAATCTCCCCAATGTTTCTCCTCCCTCAATGGTCTCAATCTTCCCACTGCCACTCCTCTCGTAATGTTCTCAATCTTCCCACTGTCTCTCCTCTCTCAATGTTCTCAAACTCCACACTGTCTCTCCTCTCTCAAGGTTCTCAATAAACCCACTGTCTCTCTTCTCTCAATGATTTCAATCCCCCCACTCTCGCTCCTCTCTCAATGTTCTCAATCTCCCCAATGTTTCTCCTCCCTCAATGCTCTCAATCTTCCCACTGCCTCTCCTCTCTCAATGCTCTCAAGCCCCCCACTGTTTGTCCTCTATCAATGTTCTCAAACTCCCCACTGTCTCTCCTCTCTCAATGTTCTCAATTCACCCACTGTCTCTCCTCTCAAGGTTCTCATCTCCCCACTGTCTCTCCTCTCTCAATGTTCACAACCTCCCGACTGTCTTTCCTCTCGCAATGTTCTCAATCTCCCCACTGTCTCTCCTTTCTCAAGGTTTTTATCTCCCCACTGTCTCTCCTCTCTCAATGTTTTCATTCTCCCGACTGTCTCTCCTCTCTCAATGTTCTCAATCTCCCCACTGCCTCTCCTCTCTCAATGTTCTCAATCTTCCCAATGTCTCTCCTCTCTCAATGTTCTCAAACTCCCCACTGTCTCTCCTCTCTCAATGTTCTCAATTGACCCACTGTCTCTCCTCTCAAGGTTCTCATCTCCCCACTGTCTCTCCTCTCTCAATGTTTACAACCTCCCGACTGTCTCTCCTCTCTCAATGTTCTCAATCTCCCCACTGTCTCTCCTTTCTCAAGGTTCTCATCTCCCCACTGTCTCTCCTCTCTCAATGTTCTCATTCTCCCGACTGTCTCTCCTCTCTCAATGTACTCAATCTCCCCACTGCCTCTCCTCGCTCAATGTTCTCAATTCACACGCTATCTCTCCTCTCTCAATGTTCTTAATCTCCCCATTGCCTTTTCTCTCTCAATGTTCTCAATTTAACCACTGTCTCTCTTCTCTGAATGATCTCAATCCCCCCACTGACTCTCCTCTATAAATGTTCTCAATCTCCCGACTGTCTCTCCTCTCTCAATGCTCTCAATTTCCCCACTGCCTCCTACCTCAATGTTCTCAAGTCACCCACTATCTCTCCTCTCTCAATGGTCTTAATCTCCCCACTGTCTCTCCTCTCTCAAGGTTTTCATCTCCCAATGTCTGTCCTCTCACAATGTTTTCAATCTCGTGACTGTCTCTCCTCTCTCAATGTTCTCAATCTCACGACTGTCTCTCCTCTCTCAATGTTCTCAATCACCCCACTGTCTCTCCTCTCTCAACGTTCTCAATCTCCCCACTGTCTCCTCTCTCAATGTTCTCAATCTCCCCACTGTCTCCTTTCTCAATGTTCTCAATCTCCCCACTGTCTCTCCTCTCTCAATGTTCTCAATCTCCCCACTGTCTCTCCTCTCACAATGTTTTCAATCTCCCCACTGTCACTCTTCTCTCAATGATTTCAATCTCCCCAATGTTTCTCCTCCCTCAATGCTCTCAATCTTCCCACTGCCTCTCCTCTCTCAATGCTCTCAAACTCCCCACTGTCTCTCATTTCTTAATGTTCTCAATTCACCCACTGTCTCTCCTCTCTCAATGTTCTCAATCTCCCGACTGTCTCTCCTCTCTCAATGTTCTCAATCTCCCGACTGCGTCTCCTTTCTCAATGTTCTCAAGCCCCCCACTGTCTCTCCTCTCACAATGTTCTCAATCTCCCCACTGCCTCTCCTCTCTCAATGTTTTCAATATTTCCACTGTTTCTCCTCTCTCAATGTTCTCAATTCACCCACTGTCTCTCCTATCAATGTTCTCATCACCCCACTGTGTCTCCTCTCTCAATGTTCTCATTCTCCCGACTGTCTCTCCTCTCTCAATGTTCTCAATCTTCCCACTGTCTCTCCTCTCTCAATGTTCTCAAACTCCCCACTGCCTCCTACCTCAATGTTCTCAATTCACCCACTATCTCTCCTCTCTCAATGGTCTTAATCTCCCCACTGTCTCTCCTCTCTCAAGGTTCTCATCTCCCCACTGTATCTCCTCTCACAATGTTTTCAATCTCCCCACTGTCTCTCCTCTCTCAATGTTCTCAATCTCCCCAATGTTTCTCCTCCCTCAATGTTCTCAATCTCCCGACTGTCTCTCCTCTCTCAATGTTCTCAATCTCCACACTGTCTCTCCTCTCTCAATGTTCTCAATCCCCCCACTGTCTCTACTCTCTCAATGTTCTCAATCTCCCCACTGTCACTCCTCTCGCAATGTTCTCAATCTCCCCACTGTCTCTCCTCTCGCAATGTTCTCAATCTCCCCACTGTCTCTCCTTTCTCAAGGTTCTCATCTCCCCACTGTCTCTTCTCTCTCAATGTTCTCATTCTCCCGACTGTCTCTCCTCTCTCAATGTTCTCAATCTCCCCACTGCCTCTCCTCGCTCAATGTTCTCAATTCACACACTATCTCTCCTCTCTCAATGTTCTCAATTTAACCACTGTCTCTCTACTCTGAATGATCTCAATCTCTCCACTGCCTCCTCTCTCAATGTTCTCATTCTCCCGACTGTCTCTCCTCTCTCAATGTTCTCAATCTCCCCACTGTCTCTCCTCTCTCAATGCTCTCAATCTCCCCACTGCCTCCTCTCGCAATGTTCTCAATCTCCCCACTGTCTCTCCTCTCGCAATGTTCTCAATCTCCCCACTGTCTCTCCTCTCTCAATGCTCTCAATCTCCCGACTGTCTCTCCTCTCTCAATGTTCTCAATCTCCCCACTGTCTCTCCTCTCTCAATGTTCTCATTCTCCCGACAGTCTCTCCTCTCTCAATGTTGTCAATCTCCCCACTGCCTCTCCTCGCTCAATGTTCTCAATTCACACATTATCTCTCCTCTCTCAATGTTCTCAATTTAACTACTGTCTCTCTTCTCTGAATGATCTCAATCTGCCCACTGCCTCCTCTCTCAATGTTCTCAATCTCCCCACTGTCTCTCCTCTCTCAATGCTCTCAAACTCCCCACTGCCTCCTACCTCAATGTTCTCAATTCACCCACTATCTCTCCTCTCTCCATGGTGTTAATCTCCCCACTGTCTCTCCTCTCACAATGTTTTCAATCTCCCCACTGTCTCTCTTCTCTCAATGATTTCAATCTCCCCAATGTTTCTCCTCACTCAATGCTCTCAATCTTCCCACTGCCTCTCCTCTCTCAATGCTCTCAAACTCCCCACTGTCTCTCATTTCTTAATGTTCTCAATTCACCCACTGTCTCTCCTCTCTCAATGTTCTCAATCTCCCGACTGTCTCTCCTCTCTCAATGTTCTCAATCTCCCGACTGCGTCTCCTTTCTCAATGTTCTCAAGCCCCCCACTGTCTCTCCTCTCACAATGTTCTCAATCTCCCCACTGCCTCTCCTCTCTCAATGTTTTCAATATTTCCACTGTTTCTCCTCTCTCAATGTTCTCAAACTCCCCACTGTCTCTCCTCTCTCAATGCTCTCTATCTCCCCACTGCCTCCTACCTCAATGTTCTCAATCGCCCCACTGTCTCTCCTCTCTGAATGTTCTCAATCTTCCGACTGTCTCTCCTCTCTCAATGTTCTCAATTCACCCACTATCTCTCCTCTCTCAATGCTCTCAATCTCCCCACTGTCTCTCCTCTCACAATGTTTTCAATCTCGTGACTGTCTCTCCTCTCACAATGTTCTCAATCTCTCCACTGCCTCTCCTCTCTCAATGTTTTCAATCTTTCCACTGTCTCTCCTCTCTCAATGTTCTCAAACTCCCCACTGTCTCTCCTCTCGCAATGTTCTCAACCTCCCGACTGTCTCTCCTCTCAAGGTTCCCATCTCCCCACTGTCTCGCCTCTCTCAATGTTCTCAAACTCCCGACTGTCTCTCCACTCTCAATGTTCTCATTCTCCCGACTGTCTCTCCTCTCTCAATGTTCTCAATCTCCCCACTGCCTCTCCTCTCTCAATGTTCTCAATCTTCCCACTGTCTCTCCTCTCTCAATGTTCTCAAACTCCCCACTGTCTCTCCTCTCTCAATGTTCTCAAACTCCCCACTGCCTCCTACCTCAATGTTCTCAATTCACCCACTATCTCTCCTCTCTCAATGGTGTTAATCTCCCCACTGTCTCTCCTCTCTCAAGGTTCTCATCTCCCCACTGTCTCTCCTCTCACAATGTTTTCAATCTCGTGACTGTGTCTCCTCTCTCAATGTTCTCAATCTCCCCACTGTCTCTCCTCTCTCAATGTTCTCAATCTCCCCAATGTTTCTCCTCCCTCAATGCTCTCAATCTTCCCACTGCCTCTCCTCTCTCAATGCTCTCAAACTCCCCATTGTCTCTCATTTCGTAATGTTCTCAATCTCCCGTCTGTCTCTCCTCTCTCAATGTTCTCAACTTACCCACTGTCCCTCCTCTCTCAATGTTCTCAATCTCCCTACTGTCTCGCTTCTCTCAATGTTCTCAATCTCCCGACTGTCTCTCCTCTCTCAATGTTCTCAATTCACCCACAGTCTCTCCTCTCTCAATGTTTTCAATCTCCCGACTGTCTCTCCTCTCTCAATGTTTTCAATCACCCCACTGTCTCTCCTCTCTCAATGTTCTCAATCTCCCCACTGTCTCCTCTCTCAATGTTCTCAATCTCCCCACTTTCTCTCCTCTCTCAATGTTCTCAATCTCCCGACTGTCTCTCCTCTCTCAATGTTCTCAATCTCCCCACTGTCTCCTCTCTCAATGTTCTCAATCTCCCCACTGTCTCCTTTCTCAATGTTCTCAATCTCCCCACTGTCTCTCCTCTCTCAATGTTCTCAATCTCCCGACTGTCTCTCCTATCTCAATGTTCTCAATCTCCCGACTGTCTCTCCTCTCTCAATGTTTTCAATCACCCCATTGTCTCTCCTCGCTCAATGTTATCATCTTCCCACTGTCTCTCCTCTCTCAATGTTCTCATTCTCCCGACTGTCTCTCCTCTCTCAATGTTCTCAATTCACCCACTGTCTCTCCTCTCGCAATGTTCTCAATCTCCCCACTGTCTCTCCTTTCTCAATGTTCTCAATCTCCCCACTGTCTCTCCTTTCTCAAGGTTCTCATCTCCCCACTGTCTCTTCTCTCTCAATGTTCTCATTCTCCCGACTGTCTCTCCTCTCTCAATGTTCTCAATCTCCCCACTGCCTCTCCTCTCTCAATGTTCTCAATTTAACCACTGTCTCTCTACTCTGAATGCTCTCAATCTCCCCACTGACTCCTCTCTCAATGTTCTCATTCTCCCGACTGTCTCTCCTCTCTCAATGTTCTCAATCTCCCCACTGCCTCTCCTCGCTCAATGTTCTCAATTCACACATTATCTCTCCTCTCTCAATGTTCTCAATTTAACCACTGTCTCTCTTCTCTGAATGATCTCAATCTGCCCACTGCCTCCTCTCTCAATGTTCTCAATCGCCCCACTGTCTCTCCCCTCTGAATGTTCTCAATCTCCCCACTGTCTCTCCCCTCGGAATGTTCTCAATCTCCCGACTGTCTCTCCTCTCTCATTGTTCTCAAACTCCCCACTGTCTCTCCTCTCTCAATGTTCTCAAACTCCCCACTGTCTCTCTCACTCAATGTTCTCAATTCACCCACTGTCTCTCCTCTCAAGGTTCTCATCTCCCCACTGTCTCTCCTCTCTCAATGTTCACAACCTCCCGACTGTCTCTCCTCTCGCAATGTTCTCAATCTCCCCACTGTCTCTCCTTTCTCAAGGTTCTCAACTCCCCCCTGTCTCTCCTCTCTCAATGTTCTCATTCTCCCGACTGTCTCTCCTCTCTCAATGTTCTCAATCTTCCCACTGTCTCTCCTCTCTCAATGTTCTCAAACTCCCCACTGCCTCCTACCTCAATGTTCTCAGTTCACCCACTATCTCTCCTCTCTCAATGGTCTTAATCTCCCCACTGTCTCTCCTCTCTCAAGGTTCTCATCTCCCCACTGTCTCTCCTCTCACAATGTTTTCAATCTCGTGACTGTCTCTCCTCTCTCAATGTTCTCAATCTCCCTACTGTCTCTCTTCTCTCAATGATTTCAATCTCCCCACTGTCTCTCCTCTCTCAATGTTCTCAATCTCCCCACTGTCGCTCCTCTCTCAATGTTCTCAATCTCCCCAATGTTTCTCCTCCCTCAATGGTCTCAATCTTCCCACTGCCACTCCTCTCGTAATGTTCTCAATCTTGCCACTGTCTCTCCTCTCTCAATGTTCTCAAACTCCCCACTGTCTCTCCTCTCTCAAGGTTCTCAATAAACCCACTGTCTCTCTTCTCTCAATGATTTCAATCCCCCCACTCTCGCTCCTCTCTCAATGTTCTCAATCTCCCCAATGTTTCTCCTCCCTCAATGCTCTCAATCTTCCCACTGCCTCTCCTCTCTCAATGCTCTCAAGCCCCCCACTGTTTGTCCTCTATCAATGTTCTCAAACTCCCCACTGTCTCTCCTCTCTCAATGTTCTCAATTCACCCACTGTCTCTCCTCTCAAGGTTCTCATCTCCCCACTGTCTCTCCTCTCAAGGTTCTCATCTCCCCACTGTCTCTCCTCTCTCAATGTTCTCAAACTCCCCACTGTCTCTCCTCTCTCACTGTTCTCAATTCACCCACTGTCTCTCCTCTCAAGGTTCTCATCTCCCCACTGTCTCTCCTCTCTCAATGTTCTCAATCTCCCCACTGCCTCTCCTCGCTCAATGTTCTCAATTCACACACTATCTCTCCTCTCTCAATGTTCTCAATTTAACCACTGTCTCTCTACTCTGAATGATCTCAATCTCTCCACTGCCTCCTCTCTCAATGTTCTCATTCTCCCGACTGTCTCTCCTCTCTCAATGTTCTCAATCTCCCCACTGTCTCTCCTCTCTCAATGCTCTCAATCTCCCCACTGCCTCCTCTCGCAATGTTCTCAATCTCCCCACTGTCTCTCCTCTCGCAATGTTCTCAATCTCCCCACTGTCTCTCCTCTCTCAATGCTCTCAATCTCCCGACTGTCTCTCCTCTCTCAATGTTCTCAATCTCCCCACTGCCTCCTCTCTCAATGTTCTCATTCTCCCGACAGTCTCTCCTCTCTCAATGTTGTCAATCTCCCCACTGCCTCTCCTCGCTCAATGTTCTCAATTCACACATTGTCTCTCCTCTCTCAATGTTCTCAATTTAACTACTGTCTCTCTTCTCTGAATGATCTCAATCTGCCCACTGCCTCCTCTCTCAATGTTCTCAATCTCCCCACTGTCTCTCCTCTCTCAATGCTCTCAAACTCCCCACTGCCTCCTACCTCAATGTTCTCAATTCACCCACTATCTCTCCTCTCTCCATGGTGTTCATCTCCCCACTGTCTTTCCTCTCTCAAGGTTCTCATCTCCCCACTGTCTCTCCTCTCACAATGTTTTCAATCTCCCCACTGTCTCTCTTCTCTCAATGATTTCAATCTCCCCAATGTTTCTCCTCACTCAATGCTCTCAATCTTCCCACTGCCTCTCCTCTCTCAATGCTCTCAAACTCCCCACTGTCTCTCATTTCTTAATGTTCTCAATTCACCCACTGTCTCTCCTCTCTCAATGTTCTCAATCTCCCGACTGTCTCTCCTCTCTCAATGTTCTCAATCTCCCGACTGCGTCTCCTTTCTCAATGTTCTCAAGCCCCCCACTGTCTCTCCTCTCACAATGTTCTCAATCTCCCCACTGCCTCTCCTCTCTCAATGTTTTCAATATTTCCACTGTTTCTCCTCTCTCAATGTTCTCAAACTCCCCATTGTCTCTCCTCTCTCAATGCTCTCTATCTCCCCACTGCCTCCTACCTCAATGTTCTCAATCGCCCCACTGTCTCTCCTCTCTGAATGTTCTCAATCTTCCGACTGTCTCTCCTCTCTCAATGTTCTCAAACTCCCCACTGTCTCTCCTCTCTCAATGCTCTCAATCTCCCCACTGCCTCCTACCTCAATGTTCTCAATTCACCCACTATCTCTCCTCTCTCAATGGTCTGAATCTCCCCACTGTCTCTCCTCTCACAATGTTTTCAATCTCGTGACTGTCTCTCCTCTCACAATGTTCTCAATCTCTCCACTGCCTCTCCTCTCTCAATGTTTTCAATCTTTCCACTGTCTCTCCTCTCTCAATGTTCTCAAACTCCCCACTGTCTCTCCTCTCGCAATGTTCTCAACCTCCCGACTGTCTCTCCTCTCAAGGTTCCCATCTCCCCACTGTCTCGCCTCTCTCAATGTTCTCAAACTCCCGACTGTCTCTCCACTCTCAATGTTCTCATTCTCCCGACTGTCTCTCCTCTCTCAATGTTCTCAATCTCCCCACTGCCTCTCCTCTCTCAATGTTCTCAATCTTCCCACTGTCTCTCCTCTCTCAATGTTCTCAAACTCCCCACTGTCTCTCCTCTCTCAATGTTCTCAAACTCCCCACTGCCTCCTACCTCAATGTTCTCAATTCACCCACTATCTCTCCTCTCTCAATGGTGTTAATCTCCCCACTGTCTCTCCTCTCTCAAGGTTCTCATCTCCCCACTGTCTCTCCTCTCACAATGTTTTCAATCTCGTGACTGTGTCTCCTCTCTCAATGTTCTCAATCTCCCCACTGTCTCTCCTCTCTCAATGTTCTCAATCTCCCCAATGTTTCTCCTCCCTCAATGCTCTCAATCTTCCCACTGCCTCTCCTCTCTCAATGCTCTCAAACTCCCCATTGTCTCTCATTTCGTAATGTTCTCAATCTCCCGTCTGTCTCTCCTCTCTCAATGTTCTCAACTTACCCACTGTCCCTCCTCTCTCAATGTTCTCAATCTCCCTACTGTCTCGCTTCTCTCAATGTTCTCAATCTCCCGACTGTCTCTCCTCTCTCAATGTTCTCAATTCACCCACAGTCTCTCCTCTCTCAATGTTTTCAATCTCCCGACTGTCTCTCCTCTCTCAATGTTTTCAATCACCCCACTGTCTCTCCTCTCTCAATGTTCTCAATCTCCCCACTGTCTCCTCTCTCAATGTTCTCAATCTCCCCACTTTCTCTCCTCTCTCAATGTTCTCAATCTCCCGACTGTCTCTCCTCTCTCAATGTTCTCAATCTCCCCACTGTCTCCTCTCTCAATGTTCTCAATCTCCCCACTGTCTCCTTTCTCAATGTTCTCAATCTCCCCACTGTCTCTCCTCTCTCAATGTTCTCAATCTCCCGACTGTCTCTCCTATCTCAATGTTCTCAATCTCCCGACTGTCTCTCCTCTCTCAATGTTTTCAATCACCCCATTGTCTCTCCTCGCTCAATGTTATCATCTTCCCACTGTCTCTCCTCTCTCAATGTTCTCATTCTCCCGACTGTCTCTCCTCTCTCAATGTTCTCAATTCACCCACTGTCTCTCCTCTCGCAATGTTCTCAATCTCCCCACTGTCTCTCCTTTCTCAATGTTCTCAATCTCCCCACTGTCTCTCCTTTCTCAAGGTTCTCATCTCCCCACTGTCTCTTCTCTCTCAATGTTCTCATTCTCCCGACTGTCTCTCCTCTCTCAATGTTCTCAATCTCCCCACTGCCTCGCCTCTCTCAATGTTCTCAATTTAACCACTGTCTCTCTACTCTGAATGCTCTCAATCTCCCCACTGACTCCTCTCTCAATGTTCTCATTCTCCCGACTGTCTCTCCTCTCTCAATGTTCTCAATCTCCCCACTGCCTCTCCTCGCTCAATGTTCTCAATTCACACATTATCTCTCCTCTCTCAATGTTCTCAATTTAACCACTGTCTCTCTTCTCTGAATGATCTCAATCTGCCCACTGCCTCCTCTCTCAATGTTCTCAATCGCCCCACTGTCTCTCCCCTCTGAATGTTCTCAATCTCCCCACTGTCTCTCCCCTCGGAATGTTCTCAATCTCCCGACTGTCTCTCCTCTCTCATTGTTCTCAAACTCCCCACTGTCTCTCCTCTCTCAATGTTCTCAAACTCCCCACTGTCTCTCTCACTCAATGTTCTCAATTCACCCACTGTCTCTCCTCTCAAGGTTCTCATCTCCCCACTGTCTCTCCTCTCTCAATGTTCACAACCTCCCGACTGTCTCTCCTCTCGCAATGTTCTCAATCTCCCCACTGTCTCTCCTTTCTCAAGGTTCTCATCTCCCCCCTGTCTCTCCTCTCTCAATGTTCTCATTCTCCCGACTGTCTCTCCTCTCTCAATGTTCTCAATCTTCCCACTGTCTCTCCTCTCTCAATGTTCTCAAACTCCCCACTGCCTCTCCTCTCTCAATGCTCTCAATCTCCCCACTGCCTCCTACCTCAATGTTCTCAGTTCACCCACTATCTCTCCTCTCTCAATGGTCTTAATCTCCCCACTGTCTCTCCTCTCTCAAGGTTCTCATCTCCCCACTGTCTCTCCTCTCACAATGTTTTCAATCTCGTGACTGTCTCTCCTCTCTCAATGTTCTCAATCTCCCTACTGTCTCTCTTCTCTCAATGATTTCAATCTCCCCACTGTCTCTCCTCTCTCAATGTTCTCAATCTCCCCACTGTCTCTCCTCTCTCAATGTTCTCAATCTCCCCAATGTTTCTCCTCCCTCAATGGTCTCAATCTTCCCACTGCCACTCCTCTCGTAATGTTCTCAATCTTCCCACTGTCTCTCCTCTCTCAATGTTCTCAAACTCCCCACTGTCTCTCCTCTCTCAAGGTTCTCAATAAACCCACTGTCTCTCTTCTCTCAATGATTTCAATCCCCCCACTCTCGCTCCTCTCTCAATGTTCTCAATCTCCCCAATGTTTCTCCTCCCTCAATGCTCTCAATCTTCCCACTGCCTCTCCTCTCTCAATGCTCTCAAGCCCCCCACTGTTTGTCCTCTATCAATGTTCTCAAACTCCCCACTGTCTCTCCTCTCTCAATGTTCTCAATTCACCCACTGTCTCTCCTCTCAAGGTTCTCATCTCCCCACTGTCTCTCCTCTCAAGGTTCTCATCTCCCCACTGTCTCTCCTCTCTCAATGTTCTCAAACTCCCCACTGTCTCTCCTCTCTCACTGTTCTCAATTCACCCACTGTCTCTCCTCTCAAGGTTCTCATCTCCCCACTGTCTCTCCTCTCTCAATGTTCACAACCTCCCGACTGTCTTTCCTCTCGCAACATTCTCAATCTCCCCACTGTCTCTCCTCTCTCAATGTTTTCATTCTCCCGACTGTCTCTCCTCTCTCAATGTTCTCAATCTCCCCACTGCCTCTCCTCTCTCAAGGTTCTCATCTCCCCACTGTCTCTCCTCTCACAATGTTTTCAATCTCGTGACTGTCTCTCCTCTCTCAATGTTCTCAATCTCCCTACTGTCTCTCTTCTCTCAATGATTTCAATCTCCCCACTGTCTCTCCTCTCTCAATGTTCTCAATCTCCCCACTGTCTCTCCTCTCTCAATGTTCTCAATCTCCCCAATGTTTCTCCTCCCTCAATGGTCTCAATCTTCCCACTGCCACTCCTCTCGTAATGTTCTCAATCTTCCCACTGTCTCTCCTCTCTCAATGTTCTCAAACTCCCCACTGTCTCTCCTCTCTCAAGGTTCTCAATAAACCCACTGTCTCTCTTCTCTCAATGATTTCAATCCCCCCACTCTCGCTCCTCTCTCAATGTTCTCAATCTCCCCAATGTTTCTCCTCCCTCAATGCTCTCAATCTTCCCACTGCCTCTCCTCTCTCAATGCTCTCAAGCCCCCCACTGTTTGTCCTCTATCAATGTTCTCAAACTCCCCACTGTCTCTCCTCTCTCAATGTTCTCAATTCACCCACTGTCTCTCCTCTCAAGGTTCTCATCTCCCCACTGTCTCTCCTCTCTCAATGTTCTCAAACTCCCCACTGTCTCTCCTCTCTCACTGTTCTCAATTCACCCACTGTCTCTCCTCTCAAGGTTCTCATCTCCCCACTGTCTCTCCTCTCTCAATGTTCACAACCTCCCGACTGTCTTTCCTCTCGCAACATTCTCAATCTCCCCACTGTCTCTCCTCTCTCAATGTTTTCATTCTCCCGACTGTCTCTCCTCTCTCAATGTTCTCAATCTCCCCACTGCCTCTCCTCTCTCAATGTTCTCAATCTTCCCACTGTCTCTCCTCTCTCAATGTTCTCAAACTCCCCACTGTCTCTCCTCTCTCAATGTTGTCAATTCACCCACTGTCTCTCCTCTCAAGGTTCTCATCTCCCCACTGTCTTTTCTCTCTCAATGTTCTCAAACTCCCCACTGTCTCTCCTCTCTCAATGTTCTCAATTGACCCACTGTCTCTCCTCTCAAGGTTCTCATCTCCCCACAGTCTCTCCTCTCTCAATGTTTACAACCTCCCGACTGTCTCTCCTCTCGCAATGTTCTCAATCTCCCCACTGTCTCTCCTTTCTCAAGGTTCTCATCTCCCCACTGTCTCTCCTCTCTCAATGTTCTCATTCTCCCGACTGTCTCTCCTCTCTCAATGTACTCAATCTCCCCACTGCCTCTCCTCGCTCAATGTTCTCAATTCACACGCTATCTCTCCTCTCTCAATGTTCTTAATCTCCCCATTGCCTCTTCTCTCTCAATGTTCTCAATTTAACCACGGTCTCTCTTCTCTGAATGATCTCAATCCCCCCACTGACTATCCTCTATAAATGTTCTCAATCTCCCGACTGTCTCTCCTCTCTCAATGCTCTCAATTTCCCCACTGCCTCCTACCTCAATGTTCTCAAGTCACCCACTATCTCTCCTCTCTCAATGGTCTTAATCTCCCCACTGTCTCTCCTCTCTCAAGGTTTTCATCTCCCCACTGTCTGTCCTCTCACAATGTTTTCAATCTCGTGACTGTCTCTCCTCTCTCAATGTTCTCAATCACCCCACTGTCTCTCCTCTCTCAACGTTCTCAATCTCCCCACTGTCTCCTCTCTCAATGTTCTCAATCTCCCCACTGTCTCCTTTCTCAATGTTCTCAATCTCCCCACTGTCTCTCCTCTCTCAATGTTCTCAATCTCCCGACTGTCTCTCCTATCTCAATGTTCTCAATCTCCCGACTGTCTCTCCTCTCTCAATGTACTCAATCTCCCCACTGCCTCTCCTCGCTCAATGTTCTCAATTCACACACTATCTCTCCTCTCTCAATGTTCTTAATCTCCCCATTGACTCTTCTCTCTCAATGTTCTCAATTTAACCACTGTCTCTCTTCTCTGAATGATCTCAATCTCCCCACTGTCTCCTCTCTCAATGTTCTCAATCCCCCCACTGTCTCTCCTCTCTAAATGTTCTCAACCTCCCGACTGTCTCTCCTCTCTCAATTTTCTCAAACTCCCCACTGTCTCTCCTCTCTCAATGCTCTCAATCTCCCCACTGCCTCCTACCTCAATGATCTCAATTCACCCACTATCTCTCCTCTCTCAATGGTCTTAATCTCCCCACTGTCTCTCCTCTCTCAAGGTACTCATCTCCCCACTGTCTCTCCTCTCACAATGTTTTCAATCTCGTGACTGTCTCTCCTCTCTCAATGTTCTCAATCTCCTGACTGTCTCTCCTCTCTCAATGATCTCAATCTCCCGACTGTCTCTCATCTCTCAATGTTCTCAATCACCACACTGTCTCTCCTCTCTCAATGTTCTCAATCTCCCGACTGTCTCTCCTCTCTCAATGTTCTCAATCTCCCCACTGTCTCTCCTTTCTCAAGGTTCTCATCTCCCCACTGTCTCTCCTCTCTCAATGTTCTCAATTCACACGCTATCTCTCCTCTCTCAATGTTCTTAATCTCCCCATTGCCTCTTCTCTCTCAATGTTCTCAATTTAACCACTGTCTCTCTTCTCTGAATGATCTCAATCTCCCCACTGTCTCATCTCTCAATGTTCTCAATCCCCCCACTGTCTCTCCTCTCTAAATGTTCTCAATCTCCCGACTGTCTCTCCTCTCTCAATGGTCTTAATCTCCCCACTGTCTCTCCTCTCTCAAGGTTCTCATCTCCCCACTGTCTCTCCACTCACAATGTTTTCAATCTCGTGACTGTCTCTCCTCTCTCAATGTTCTCAATCTCCCGACTGTCTCTCCTCTCTCAATGTTTTCAATCACCCCACTGTCTCTCCTCTCTCAATGTTCTGAATCTCACCACTGTCTTCTCTCTCAATGTTCTCAATCTCCCCACTGTCTCCTCTCTCAATGATCTCAATCTCCCCACTGTCTCTCCTCTCTCAATGTTCTCAATCTCCCGACTGTCTCTCCTATCTCAATGTTCTCAATCTCCCGACTGTCTCTCCTCTCTCAATGTTTTCAATCACCCCATTGTCTCTCCTCGCTCAATGTTATCATCTTCCCACTGTCTCCTCTCTCAATGATCTCAATCTCCCCACTGTCTCTCCTCTCTCAATGTTCTCAATCTCCCCAATGTTTCTCCTCCCTCAATGGTCTCAATCTTCCCACTGCCACTCCTCTCGTAATGTTCTCAATCTTCCCACTGTCTCTCCTCTCTCAATGTTCTCAAACACCCCACTGTCTCTCCTCTCTCAAGGTTCTCAATAAACCCACTGTCTCTCTTCTCTCAATGATTTCAATCCCCCCACTCTCGCTCCTCTCTCAATGTTCTCAATCTCCCAATGTTTCTCCTCCCTCAATGCTCTCAATCTTCCCACTGCCTCTCCTCTCTCAATGCTCTCAAGCCCCCTACTGTTTGTCCTCTATCAATGTTCTCAAACTCCCCACTGTCTCTCCTCTCTCAATGTTCTCAATTCACCCACTGTCTCTCCTCTCAAGGTTCTCATCTCCCCACTGTCTCTCTTCTCTCAATGTTCTC
This sequence comes from Scyliorhinus torazame, assembly GCF_047496885.1. NCBI lineage: Eukaryota > Metazoa > Chordata > Chondrichthyes > Carcharhiniformes > Scyliorhinidae > Scyliorhinus > Scyliorhinus torazame. The sequence continues at coordinate 34,329 of NW_027308302.1, read as the reverse complement.
AAACTCCCCACTGTCTCTCCTCTCTCACTGTTCTCAATTCACCCACTGTCTCTCCTCTCAAGGTTCTCATCTCCCCACTGTCTCTCCTCTCTCAATGTTTTCATTCTCCCGACTGTCTCTCCTCTCTCAATGTTCTCAATCTCCCCACTGCCTCTCCTCTCTCAATGTTCTCAATCTTCCCACTGTCTCTCCTCTCTCAATGTTCTCAAACTCCCCACTGTCTCTCCTCTCTCAATGTTCTCAATTCACCCACTGTCTCTCCTCTCAAGGTTCTCATCTCCCCACTGTCTCTCCTCTCTCAATGTTCTCAAACTCCCCACTGTCTCTCCTCTCTCAATGTTCTCAATTGACCCACTGTCTCTCCTCTCAAGGTTCTCATCTCCCCACTGTCTCTCCTCTCTCAATGTTTACAACCTCCCGACTGTCTCTCCTCTCGCAATGTTCTCAATCTCCCCACTGTCTCTCCTTTCTCAAGGTTCTCATCTCCCCACTGTCTCTCCTCTCTCAATGTTCTCATTCTCCCGACTGTCTCTCCTCTCTCAATGTACCCAATCTCCCCACTGCCTCTCCTCGCTCAATGTTCTCAATTCACACGCTATCTCTCCTCTCTCAATGTTCTTAATCTCCCCATTGCCTCTTCTCTCTCAATGTTCTCAATTTAACCACTGTCTCTCTTCTCTGAATGATCTCAATCCCCCCACTGACTCTCCTCTATAAATGTTCTCAATCTCCCGACTGTCTCTCCTCTCTCAATGCTCTCAATTTCCCCACTGCCTCCTACCTCAATGTTCTCAAGTCACCCACTATCTCTCCTCTCTCAATGGTCTTAATCTCCCCACTGTCTCTCCTCTCTCAAGGTTTTCATCTCCCCACTGTCTGTCCTCTCACAATGTTTTCAATCTCGTGACTGTCTCTCCTCTCTCAATGTTCTCAATCTCACGACTGTCTCTCCTCTCTCAACGTTCTCAATCTCCCCACTGTCTCCTCTCTCAATGTTCTCAATCTCCCCACTGTCTCCTTTCTCAATGTTCTCAATCTCCCGACTGTCTCTCCTCTCTCAATGTTTTCAATCACCCCATTGTCTCTCCTCGCTCAATGTTATCATCTTCCCACTGTCTCCTCTCTCAGTGATCTCAATCTCCCGACTGTCTCTCATCTCTCAATGTTCTCAATCTCCACACTGTCTCTCCTCTCTCAATGTTCTCAATCTCCCGACTGTCTCTCCTCTGTCAATGTTCTCAATCTCCCGACTGTCTCTCCTCTCGCAATGTTCTCAATCTCCCCACTGTCTCTCCTTTCTCAAGGTTCTCATCTCCCCACTGTCTCTCCTCTCTCAATGTTCTCATTCTCCCGACTGTCTCTCCTCTCTCAATGTTCTCAATCTCCCCACTGCCTCTCCTCGCTCAATGTTCTCAATTCACACACTATCTCTCCTCTCTCAATGTTCTTAATCTCCCCATTGACTCTTCTCTCTCAATGTTCTCAATTTAACCACTGTCTCTCTTCTCTGAATGATCTCAATCTCCCCACTGTCTCCTCTCTCAATGTTCTCAATCCCCCCACTGTCTCTCCTCTCTAAATGTTCTCAACCTCCCGACTGTCTCTCCTCTCTCAATTTTCTCAAACTCCCCACTGTCTCTCCTCTCTCAATGCTCTCAATCTCCCCACTGCCTCCTACCTCAATGATCTCAATTCACCCACTATCTCTCCTCTCTCAATGGTCTTAATCTCCCCACTGTCTCTCCTCTCTCAAGGTACTCATCTCCCCACTGTCTCTCCTCTCACAATGTTTTCAATCTCGTGACTGTCTCTCCTCTCTCAATGTTCTCAATCTCCTGACTGTCTCTCCTCTCTCAATGATCTCAATCTCCCGACTGTCTCTCATCTCTCAATGTTCTCAATCACCACACTGTCTCTCCTCTCTCAATGTTCTCAATCTCCCGACTGTCTCTCCTCTCTCAATGTTCTCAATCTCCCCACTGTCTCTCCTTTCTCAAGGTTCTCATCTCCCCACTGTCTCTCCTCTCTCACTGTTCTCAATTCACACACTATCTCTCCTCTCTCAATGTTCTTAATCTCCCCATTGCCTCTTCTCTCTCAATGTTCTCAATTTAACGACTGTCTCTCTTCTCTGAATGATCTCAATCTCCCCACTGTCTCATCTCTCAATGTTCTCAATCCCCCCACTGTCTCTCCTCTCTAAATGTTCTCAATCTCCCGACTGTCTCTCCTCTCTCAATGGTCTTAATCTCCCCACTGTCTCTCCTCTCTCAAGGTTCTCATCTCCCCACTGTCTCTCCACTCACAATGTTTTCAATCTCGTGACTGTCTCTCCTCTCTCAATGTTCTCAATCTCCCGACTGTCTCTCCTCTCTCAATGTTTTCAATCACCCCACTGTCTCTCCTCTCTCAATGTTCTGAATCTCACCACTGTCTTCTCTCTCAATGTTCTCAATCTCCCCACTGTCTCCTCTCTCAATGTTCTCAATCTCCCCACTGTCTCTCCTCTCTCAATGTTCTCAATCTCCCGACTGTCTCTCCTATCTCAATGTTCTCAATCTCCCGACTGTCTCTCCTCTCTCAATGTTTTCAATCACCCCATTGTCTCTCCTCGCTCAATGTTATCATCTTCCCACTGTCTCCTCTCTCAATGATCTCAATCTCCCGACTGTCTCTCATCTCTCAATGTTCTCAATCTCCACACTGTCTCTCCTCTCTCAATGTTCTCAATCTCCCGACTGTCTCTCCTCTCTCAATGTTCTCAATCTCCCGACTGTCTCTCCTCTCGCAATGTTCTCAATCTCCCCACTGTCTCTCCTTTCTCAAGGTTCTCATCTCAACACTGTCTCTCCTCTCTCAATGTTCTCATTCTCCCGACTGTCTCTCCTCTCTCAATGTTCTCAATCTCCCCACTGCCTCTCCTCGCTCAATGTTCTCAATTCACACACTATCTCTCCTCTCTCAATGTTCTTAATCTCCCCATTGACTCTTCTCTCTCAATGTTCTCAATTTAACCACTGTCTCTCTTCTCTGAATAATCTCAATTTCCCCATTGTCTCCTCTCTCAATGTTCTCAATCCCCCCACTGTCTCTCCTCTCTAAATGTTCTCAATCTCCCGACTGTCTCTCCTCTCTCAATGTTCTCAAACTCCCCACTGTCTCTCCTCTCTCAATGCTCTCAATCTCCCCACTGCCTCCTACCTCAATGTTCACAATTCACCCACTATCTCTCCTCTCTCAATGGTCTTAATCTCCACACTGTCTCTCCTCTCTCAAGGTACTCATCTCCCCACTATCTCTCCTCACTCAATGTTTTCAATCACCCCATTGTCTCTCCTCGCTCAATGTTATCATCTTCCCACTGTCTCCTCTCTCAATGATCCCAATCTCCCGACTGTCTCTCATCTCTCAATGTTCTCAATCTCCACACTGTCTCTCCTCTCTCAATGTTCTCAATCTCCCCACTGTCTCTCCTCTCTCAATGTTCTCAATCTCCCCACTGTCTCTCCTTTCTCAAGGTTCTCATCTCCCCACTGTCTCTCCTCTCTCAATGTTCTCATTCTCACGACTGTCTCTCCTCTCTCAATGTTCTCAATCTCCCCACTGCCTCTCCTCGCTCAATGTTCTCAATTCACACACTATCTCTCCTCTCTCAATGTTCTTAATCTCCCCATTGCCTCTTCTCTCTCAATGTTCTCAATTTAACCACTGTCTCCTCTCTCAATGTTCTCAATCCCCCCACTGTCTCTCCTCTCTGAATGTTCTCAATCTCCTGACTGTCTCCCCTCTCTCAATGTTCTCAAACTCCCCACTGTCTCTCCTGTCTAAATGCCTTCAATCTCCCCACTGCCTCCTAACTCAATGTTCTCAATTCACCCAATATCTCTCCTCTCTCAATGATCTTAATCTCCCCACTGTCTCTCCTCTCTCAAGGTTCTCATCTCCCCACTGTCTCTCCTCTAAAAATGTTTTCAATTTCGTGACTGTCTCTCCTCTCTCAATGATCTCAATCTCCCTACTGTCTCTCTTCTCTCAATGATTTCAATCTCCCCACTGTCTCTCCTCTCTCAATGTTCTCAATCTCCCCAATGTTTCTCCCCCCTCAATGATCTCAAACTTCCCACTGCCTCTCCTCTCTCAATGCTCTCATACTCCCCACTGTCTCTCATTTCTTAATGTTCTCAATTCACAAACTATCTCTCCTCTCTCAATGTTCTCAATCTCCCCACTGCCTCTCCTCTCTCAATGTTCTCAATTCACCCACTGTCTCTCCTCGCTCAATGTTCTCAATCTCCCCACAGTCTCTCCTCTCGCAATGTTCTCAATCTCCCCACTGTCTCTCCTTTCTCAAGGTTCTCATCTCCCCACTGTCTCTCCTCTCTCAATGTTCTCAATCTCCCCACTGCCTCTCCTCGCTCAATGTTCTCAATTCACACAATATCTCTCCACTCTCAATGGTCTTAATCTCCCTACTGTCTCTCTTCTCTCAATGATTTCAATCTCCCCAATGTTTCTCCTCCCTCAATGTTCTCAATCGTCCCACTGCCTCACCTCTCTCAATGTTCTAAATCTCCCCATTGACTCTTCTCTCTCAATGTTCTCAATTTAACCACTGTCTTTCTTCTCTGAATGATCTCAATCTTACCACTGCCTCCTACCTCAATGTTCTCAATCCCCCCACTGTCTCTCCTCTCTAAATGTTCTCAATCTCCCGACTGTCTCTCCTCTCTCAATGTTCTCAAACTCCCCACTGTCTCTCCTCTCTCAATGCTCTCAATCTCCCCACTGACACCTACCTCAATGTTCTCAATTCACCCACTATCTCTCCTCTCTCAATGGTCTTAATCTCCCCACTGTCTCTCCTCTCTCAAGGTTCTCATCTCCCCACTGTCTCTCCTCTCACAATGTTTTCAATCTCGTGACTGTCTCTCCTCTCTCAATGTTCTCAATCTCCCGACTGTCTCTCCTCTCTCAATGTTCTCAATCTCCCGACTGTCTCTCCTCTCTCAATGTTCTCAATCTCCCCACTGTCTCTCCTTTCTCAAGGTTCTCATCTCAACACTGTCTCTCCTCTCTCAATGTTCTCATTCTCCCGACTGTCTCTCCTCTCTCAATGTTCTCAATCTCCCCACTGCCTCTCCTCGCTCAATGTTCTCAATTCACACACTATCTCTCCTCTCTCAATGTTCTTAATCTCCCCATTGACTCTTCTCTCTCAATGTTCTCAATTTAACCACTGTCTCTCTTCTCTGAATAATCTCAATTTCCCCACTGTCTCCTCTCTCAGTGTTCTCAATCCCCCCACTGTCTCTCCTCTCTAAATGTTCTCAATCTCCCGACTGTCTCTCCTCTCTCAATGTTCTCAAACTCCCCACTGTCTCTCCTCTCTCAATGCTCTCAATCTCCCCACTGACACCTACCTCAATGTTCTCAATTCACCCACTATCTCTCCTCTCTCAATGGTCTTAATCTCCCCACTGTCTCTCCTCTCTCAAGGTTCTCATCTCCCCACTGTCTCTCCTCTCACAATGTTTTCAATCTCGTGACTGTCTCTCCTCTCTCAATGTTCTGAATGTCCCGACTGTCTCTCCTCTCTCAATGTTTTCAATCACCCCACTGTCTCTCCTCTCTCAATGTTCTCAATCTCCCCACTGTCTCCTCTCTCAATGTTCTCAATCTCCCCACTGTCTCCTCTCTCAATGTTCTCAATCTCCCCACTGTCTCTCCAATCTCAATGTTCTCAATCTCTCGACTGTCTCTCCTATCTCAATGTTCTCAATCTCCCGACTGTCTCTCCTCTCTCAATGTTTTGAATCACCCCATTGTCTCTCCTCGCTCAATGTTATCATCTTCCCACTGTCTCCTCTCTCAATGATCTCAATCTTCCGACTGTCTCTCATCTCTCAATGTTCTCAATCTCCACACTGTCTCTCCTCTCTCAATGATCTCAATCTCCCGACTGTCTCTCCTCTCTCAATGTTCTCAATCTCCCCACTGTCTCTCCTCTCTCAAGGTTCTCATCTCCCCACTGTCTCTCCTGTCTCAATGTTCTCAATCTCCCCACTGCCTCTCCTCGCTCAATGTTCTCAATTCACACACTATCTCTCCTCTCTCAATGTTCTTAACCTCCCCATTGACTCTTCTCTCTCAATGTTCTCAATTTAACCACTGTCTCTCTTCTCTGAATAATCTCAATTTCCCCACTGTCTCCTCTCTCAATGTTCTCAATCCCCCCACTGTCTCTCCTCTCTAAATGTTCTCAATCTCCCGACTGTCTCTCCTCTCTCAATGTTCTCAAACTCCCCACTGTCTCTCCTCTCTCAATGCTCTCAATCACCCCACTGCCTCCTACCTCAATGTTCTCAATTCACCCACTATCTCTCCTCTCTCAATGGTCTTAATCTCCCCACTGTCTCTCCTCTCTCAAGGTACTCATCTCCCCACTATCTCTCCTCTCTCAATGATCTCAATCTCCCGACTGTCTCTCCTCTCTCAATGTTTTCAATCACCCCATTGTCTCTCCTCGCTCAATGTTATCATCTTCCCACTGTCTCCTCTCTCAATGATCTGAATCTCCCGACTGTCTCTCATCTCTCAATGTTCGCAATCTCCACACTGTCTCTCCTCTCTCAATGTTCTCAATCTCCCCACTGTCTCTCCTCTCTCAATGTTCTCAATCTCCCCACTGTCTCTCCTTTCTCAAGGTTCTCATCTCCCCACTGTCTCTCCTCTCTCAATGTTCTCATTCTCCCAACTGTCTCTCCTCTCTCAATGTTCTCAATCTCCCCACTGCCTCTCCTCTCTCAATGTTCTCAATCCCCCCACTGTCTCTCCTCTCTAAATGTTCCCAATCTCCCGACTGTCTCTCCTCTCTCAATGTTCTCAAACTCCCCACTGTCTCTCGTCTCTCAATGCTCTCAATCACCCCACTGCCTCCTACCTCAATGTTCTCAATTCACCCACTATCTCTCCTCTCTCAATGGTCTTAATCTCCCCACTGTCTCTCCTCTCTCAAGGTACTCATCTCCCCACTATCTCTCCACTCTCAATGATCTCAATCTCCCGACTGTCTCTCCTCTCTCAATGTTTTCAATCACCCCATTGTCTCTCCTCGCTCAATGTTATCATCTTCCCACTGTCTCCTCTCTCAATGATCTGAATCTCCCGACTGTCTCTCATCTCTCAATGTTCGCAATCTCCACACTGTCTCTCCTCTCTCAATGTTCTCAATCTCCCTACTGTCTCTCCTCTCTCAATGTTCTCAATCTCCCCACTGTCTCTCCTTTCTCAAGGTTCTCATCTCCCCACTGTCTCTCCTCTCTCAATGTTCTCAATCTCCCCACTGCCTCTCCTCGCTCAATGTTCTCAATTCACACACTATCTCTCCTCCCTCAATGTTCTTAATCTCCCCATTGCCTCTTCTCTCTCAATATTCTCAATCTCCTGACTGTCTCTCCTCTCTCAATGTTCTCAATCTCCCCACTGTCTCTCCTCTCTCAATGTTCTCAATCTCCCCACTGTCTCTCCTTTCTCAAGGTTCTCATCTCCCGACTGTCTCTCCTCTCTCAATGTTCTCAATCTCCCCACTGCCTCTCCTCGCTCAATGTTCTCAATTCACACACTATCTCTCCTCTCTCAATGTTCTTAATCTCCCCATTGCCTCTTCTCTCTCAATATTCTCAATCTCCTGACTGTCTCTCCTCTCTCAATCTTCTCAAACTCCCCACTGTCTCTCCTTTCTCAAGGTTCTCATCTCCCCACTGTCTCTCTTCTCTGAATGCTCTCAATCTCCCCACTGCCTCCTACCTCAATGTTCTCAATTCACCCACTATCTCTCCTCTCTCAATGGTCTTAATCTCCCCACTGTCTCTCCTCTCTCAAGGTTCTCATCTCCCCACTGTCTATCCTCTAAAAATGTTTTCAATCTCGTGACTGTCTCTCCTCTCTCAATGTTCTCAATCTCCCTACTGTCTCTCTTCTCTCAATGATTTCAATCTCCCCACGGTCTCTCCTCGCTCAATGTTCTCAATCTCCCCAATGTTTCTCCTCTCTCAATGTTCTCATTCTCCTGACTGTCTCTCCTCTCTCAATGTTCTCAATCTCCCCACTGCCTCTCCTCTCACAATGTTCTCAATCTCCCCACTGCCTCTCCTCTCTCAATGTTCTCAATCTTCCCACTGTCTCTCCTCTCTCAATGTTCTCAATTCACCCACTGTCTCTCCTTTCAAGGTTCTCATCTCCCCACTGTCTTTCCTCTCTCAATGTTCTCAAACTCCCCACTGTCTCTCCACTCTCAATGTTCTCAAACTCCCCACTGTCTCGCCTCTCTCAATGTTCTCAATTCACCCACTGTCTCTCCTCTCAAGGTTCTCATCTCCCCACTGTCTCTCCTCTCTCAATGTTCACAACCTCCCGACTGTCTCTCCTCTCGCAATGTTCTCAATCTCCCACTGTCTCTCCTTTCTCAAGGTTCTCATCTCCCCACTGTCTCTCCTCTCTCAATGTTCTCATTTTCCCGACTGTCTCTCCTCTCTCAATGTTCTCAATCGCCCCACTGCCTCTCCCCTCTCAATGTTCTCAAACTCCCCACTGCCTCTCCTCTCTCGATGTTCTCAATCTTCCCACTGTCTCTCCTCTCTCAATGTTCTCAATCGCCCCACTGTCTCTCCTCTCTGAATGTTCTCAATCACCCGACTGTCTCTCCTCTCTCAATGCTCTCAATCTCCCCACTGCCTCTCATTTCTTAATGTTCTCAATCTCCCCACTGTCTCTCCTCTCACAATGTTCTCAATCTCCCTACTGTCTCTACTCTCTCAATGTTCTCAATCTCCCCAATGTTTCTCCTCCCTCAATGCTCTCAATCTTCCCACTGCCTCTCCTCTCTCAATGCTCTCAAACTCCCCACTGTCTCTCATTTCTTAATGTTCTCAATTCACCCACTGTCTCTCCTCTCTCAATGTTCTCAATCTCCCGATTGTCTCTCCTCTCTCAATGTTCTCAATCTCCCCACTGCCTCTCCTCTCTCAATGTTCTCAATCTTCCCACTGTCTCTCCTCTCTCAATGTTCTCAAACTCCCCACTGTCTCTCCTCTCTCAATGTTCTCAATAAACCCACTGTCTCTCCTCTCAAGGTTCTCATCTCCCCACTGTCTCTCCTCTCTCAATGTTCTCAAACTCCCCACTGTCTCTCCTCTCTCAATGTTCTCAATTCACCCACTGTCTCTCCTTTCTCAAGGGTCTCATCTCCCCACTGTCTCTCCTCTCTCAATGTTCTCATTCTCCCGACTGTCTCTCCTCTCGCAATGTTCTCAATCTTCCCACTGTCTCTCCTCTCTAAATGTTCACAACCTCCCGACTGTCTCTCCTCTCGCAATGTTCTCAATCTCCCCACTGTCTCTCTTCTCTCAATGTTCTCATTCACCCGACTGTCTCTCCTCTCTCAATGTTCTCAATCTCCCCACTGCCTCTCCTCGCTCAATGTTCTCAATTCACACACTATCTCTCCTCTCACAATGTTCTCAATCTCCCCACTGCCTCTCCTCTCTCAATGTTCTCAATCTTCCCACTGTCTCTCCTCTCTCAATGTTCTCAATCCCCGCACTGTTTGTCCTCTCTCAATGTTCTCAAACTCCCCACTGTCTCTCCTCTCTCAATGTTCTCAATTCACCCACTGTCTCTCCTCTCAAGGTTCTCATCTCCCCACTGTCTCTCCTCTCTCAAAGTTCTCAAACTCCCCACTGTCTCTCCTCTCTCAATGTTCTCAATTCACCCACTGTCTCTCCTCTCAAGGTTCTCATCTCCCCACTGTCTCTCCTCTCTCAATGTTCACAACCTCCCGACTGTCTCTCCTCTCGCAATGTTCTCAATCTCCCCACTGTCTCTCCTTTTTCAAGGTTCTCAATTTAACCACTGTCTCTCTTCTCTGAATGATCTCAATCTCCCCACTGTCTCCTCTCTCAATGTTCTCAATCGCCCCATTGTCTCTCCTCTCTGAATATTCTCAAACTCCCCACTGTCTCTCCTCTCTCAATGCTCTCAATCTTCCCACTGCCACCGACCTCAATGTTCTCAATTCACCCACTATCTCTCCTCTCTCAATGGTCTTAATCTCCCCACTGTCTATCCTCTCTCAAGGTTCTCATCTCCCCACTGTCTCTCCTCTCACAATGTTTTCAATCTCGTGACTGTCTCTCCTCTCTCCATGCTCTCAATCTCCCCACTGTCTCTCCTTTCTCAAGGTTCTCATCTCCCCACTGTCTCTCCTCTCTCAATGTTCTCATTCTCCCGACTGTCTCTCCTCTCTCAATGTTCTCAATCTTGCCACTGTCTCTCCTCTCTCAATGTTCTCTAGCCCCCCACTGTCTCTCCTCTCACAATGTTCTCAATCTCCCCACTGCCTCTCCTCTCTCAATGTTCTCAATCTTCCCACTGTCTCTCCTCTCTCAATGTTCTCAATCCCCGCACTGTTTGTCCTCTCTCAATGTTCTCAAACTCCCCACTGTCTCTCCTCTCTCAATGTTCTCAATTCACCCACTGTCTCTCCTCTCAAGGTTCTCATCTCCCCACTGTCTCTCCTCTCTCAATGTTCTCAAACTCCACACTGTCTCTCCTCTCTCAATGTTCTCAATTCACCCACTGTCTCTCCACTCAAGGTTCTCATCTCCCACTGTCTCTCCTCTCTCAATGTTCACAACCTGCCGACTGTCTCTCCTCTCGCAATGTTCTCAATCTCCCCACTGTCTCTCCTTTCTCAACGTTCTCATCTCCCCACTGTCTCTCCTCTCTCAATGTTCTCATTCTCCCGACTGTCTCTCCTCTCTCAATGTTCTCAATCTCCCCACTGCCTCTCCTCTCTCAATGTTCTCAATCTCCCCACTGCCTCCTACCTCAATCTTCTCAATTCACCCACTATCTCTCCTCTCTCAATGGTCTTAATCTCCCCACTGTCTCTCCTCTCTCAAGGTTCTCATCTCCCCACTGTCTCTCCTCTCACGATGTTTTCAATCTCGTGACTGTCTCTCCTCTCTCAATGTTCTCAATCTTCCCACTGCCTCTCCTCTCTCAATGCTCTCAAACTCCCCACTGTCTCTCATTTCGTAATGTTCTCAATCTCCCCACTGTCTCTACTCTCTCAATGTTCTCAATCTCCCCAATGTTTCTCCTCCCTCAATGCTCTCAATCGTCCCATTGCCTCTCCTCTCTCAATGCTCCCAAACTCCCCACTGTCTCTCATTTCTTAATGTTCTCAATCTCCCCACTGTCTCTCCTCTCTCAATGTTCTCAATCTCCCCACTGTCTCTCTTCTCTCAATGATTTCAATCTCCCCACTGTCTCTACTCTCTCAATGTTCTCAATCTCCACAATGTTTCTCCTCCCTCATTGCTCTCAATCTTCCCACTGCCTCTCCTCTCTCAATGCTCTCAAACTCCCCACTGTCTCTCCTCTCTCAATGTTCTCAATCTCCCGATTGTCTCTCCTCTCTCAATGTTCTCAATCTCCCCACTGCCTCTCCTCTCTCAATGTTCTCAATCTTCCCACTGTCTCTCCTCTCAAGGTTCTCATCTCCCCACTGTCTCTCCTCTCTCAATGTTCTCAAACTCCCCACTGCCTCTCCTCTCTCAATGTTCTCAATTCAGCCACTGTCTCTCCTCTCAAGGTTCTCATCTCCCCACTGTCTCTCCTCTCTCAATGATCTCAATTCACCCACTGTCTCTCCTCTCAAGGTTGTCATCTCCCCACTGTCTCTCCTCCCTCAATGTTCACAACCTCCCGACTGTCTCTCCTCTCTCAATGTTCTCAATCTCCCCACTGTCTCTCCTTTCTCAAGGTTCTCATCTCCCCACTGTCTCTCCTCTCTCAATGTTCTCATTCTCCCGACTGTCTCTCCTCTCTCAATGTTCTCAATCTCCCCACTGCCTCTCCTCGCTCAATGTTCTCAATTCACACACTATCTCTCCTCTCTCAATGTTCTTAATCTCCCCATTGCCTCTTCTCTCTCAATGTTCTCAATTTAACAACTGTCTCTCCTCTCTGATTGTTCTCAATCTCCCGACTGTCTCTCCTCTCTCAATGTTCTCAAACTCCCCACTGTCTCTCCTCTCTCAATGCTCTCAATCTTCCCACTGCCTCCTACCTCAATGTTCTCAATTCACCCACTATCTCTCCTCTCTCAATGGTCTTAATCTCCCCACTGTCTCTCCTCTCTCAAGGTTCTCATCTCCCCACTGTCTCTCCTCTCACAATGTTTTCAATCTCGTGACTGTCTCTCCTCTCCCAATGCTCTCAAACTCCCCACTGTCTCTCATTTCTTAATGTTCTCAATTCACCCACTGTCTCTCCTCTCTCAATGTTCTCAAGCCCCCCACTGTCTCTTCTCTCACAATGTTCTCAATCTCCCCACTGCCTCTCCTCTCTCAATGTTCTCAATCTTCCCACTGTCTCTCCTCTCTCAATGTTCTCAATCCCCGCACTGTTTGTCCTCTCTCAATGTTCTCAAACTCCCCACTGTCTCTCCTCTCTCAATGTTCTCAATTCACCCACTGTCTCTCCTCTCAAGGTTCTCATCTCCCCACTGTCTCTCCTCTCTCAAAGTTCTCAAACTCCCCACTGTCTCTCCTCTCTCAATGTTCTCAATTCACCCACTGTCTCTCCTCTCAAGGTTCTCATCTCCCCACTGTCTCTCCTCTCTCAATGTTCACAACCTCCCGACTGTCTCTCCTCTCGCAATGTTCTCAATCTCCCCACTGTCTCTCATTTTTCAAGGTTCTCAATTTAACCACTGTCTCTCTTCTCTGAATGATCTCAATCTCCCCACTGTCTCCTCTCTCAATGTTCTCAATCGCCCCATTGTCTCTCCTCTCTGAATGTTCTCAAACTCCCCACTATCTCTCCTCTCTCAATGCTCTCAATCTTCCCACTGCCACCAACCTCAATGTTCTCAATTCACCCACTATCTCTCCTCTCTCAATGGTCTTAATCTCCCCACTGTCTATCCTCTCTCAAGGTTCTCATCTCCCCACTGTCTCTCCTCTCACAATGTTTTCAATCTCGTGACTGTCTCTCCTCTCTCCATGCTCTCAATCTCCCCACTGTCTCTCCTTTCTCAAGGTTCTCATCTCCCCACTGTCTCTCCTCTCTCAATGTTCTCATTCTCCCGACTGTCTCTCCTCTCTCAATGTTCTCAATCTTCCCACTGTCTCTCCTCTCTCAATGTTCTCTAGCCCCCCACTGTCTCTCCTCTCACAATGTTCTCAATCTCCCCACTGCCTCTCCTCTCTCAATGTTCTCAATCTTCCCACTGTCTCTCCTCTCTCAATGTTCTCAATCCCCGCACTGTTTGTCCTCTCTCAATGTTCTCAAACTCCCCACTGTCTCTCCTCTCTCAATGTTCTCAATTCACCCACTGTCTCTCCTCTCAAGGTTCTCATCTCCCCACTGTCTCTCCTCTCTCAATGTTCTCAAACTCCACACTGTCTCTCCTCTCTCAATGTTCTCAATTCACCCACTGTCTCTCCTCTCAAGGTTCTCATCTCCCACTGTCTCTCCTCTCTCAATGTTCACAACCTGCCGACTGTCTCTCCTCTCGCAATGTTCTCAATCTCCCCACTGTCTCTCCTTTCTCAACGTTCTCATCTCCCCACTGTCTCTCCTCTCTCAATGTTCTCATTCTCCCGACTGTCTCTCCTCTCTCAATGTTCTCAATCTCCCCACTGCCTCTCCTCTCTCAATGTTCTCAATCTCCCCACTGCCTCCTACCTCAATCTTCTCAATTCACCCACTATCTCTCCTCTCTCAATGGTCTTAATCTCCCCACTGTCTCTCCTCTCTCAAGGTTCTCATCTCCCCACTGTCTCTCCTCTCACGATGTTTTCAATCTCGTGACTGTCTCTCCTCTCTCAATGTTCTCAATCTTCCCACTGCCTCTCCTCTCTCAATGCTCTCAAACTCCCCACTGTCTCTCATTTCGTAATGTTCTCAATCTCCCCACTGTCTCTACTCTCTCAATGTTCTCAATCTCCCCAATGTTTCTCCTCCCTCAATGCTCTCAATCGTCCCATTGCCTCTCCTCTCTCAATGCTCCCAAACTCCCCACTGTCTCTCATTTCTTAATGTTCTCAATCTCCCCACTGTCTCTCCTCTCTAAATGTTCTCAATCTCCCCACTGTCTCTCTTCTCTCAATGATTTCAATCTCCCCACTGTCTCTACTCTCTCAATGTTCTCAATCTCCACAATGTTTCTCCTCCCTCATTGCTCTCAATCTTCCCACTGCCTCTCCTCTCTCAATGCTCTCAAACTCCCCACTGTCTCTCCTCTCTCAATGTTCTCAATCTCCCGATTGTCTCTCCTCTCTCAATGTTCTCAATCTCCCCACTGCCTCTCCTCTCTCAATGTTCTCAATCTTCCCACTGTCTCTCCTCTCTCAATGTTCTCAAACTCCCCATTGTCTCTCCTCTCTCAATGTTCTCAATAAACCCACTGTCTCTCCTCTCAAGGTTCTCATCTCCCCACTGTCTCTCCTCTCTCAATGTTCTCAAACTCCCCACTGCCTCTCCTCTCTCAATGTTCTCAATTCACCCACTGTCTCTCCTCTCAAGGTTCTCATCTCCCCACTGTCTCACCTCTCTCAATGTTCTCAATTCACCCACTGTCTCTCCTCTCAAGGTTGTCATCTCCCCACTGTCTCTCCTCCCTCAATGTTCACAACCTCCCGACTGTCTCTCCTCTCTCAATGTTCTCAATCTCCCCACTGTCTCTCCTTTCTCAAGGTTCTCATCTCCCCACTGTCTCTCCTCTCTCAATGTTCTCATTCTCCCGACTGTCTCTCCTCTCTCAATGTTCTCAATCTCCCCACTGCCTCTCCTCGCTCAATGTTCTCAATTCACACACTATCTCTCCTCTCTCAATGTTCTTAATCTCCCCATTGCCTCTTCTCTCTCAATGTTCTCAATTTAACCACTGTCTCTCCTCTCTGATTGTTCTCAATCTCCCGACTGTCTCTCCTCTCTCAATGTTCTCAAACTCCCCACTGTCTCTCCTCTCTCAATGCTCTCAATCTTCCCACTGCCTCCTACCTCAATGTTCTCAATTCACCCACTATCTCTCCTCTCTCAATGGTCTTAATCTCCCCACTGTCTCTCCTCTCTCAAGGTTCTCATCTCCCCACTGCCTCTCCTCTCTCAATGCTCTCAAACTCCCCACTGTCTCTCATTTCTTAATGTTCTCAATTCACCCACTGTCTCTCCTCTCTCAATGTTCTCAAGCCCCCCACTGTCTCTTCTCTCACAATGTTCTCAATCTCCCCACTGCCTCTCCTCTCTCAATGTTCTCAATCTTCCCACTGTCTCTCCTCTCTCAATGTTCTCAATCCCCCCACTGTTTGTCCTCTCTCAATGTTCTCAAACTCCCCACTGTCTTTCCTCTCTCAATGTTCTCAATTCACCCACTGTCTCTCCTCTCAAGGTTCTCATCTCCCCACTGTCTCTCCTCTCTCAATGTTCTCAATTCACCCACTGTCTCTCCTCTCTCAATGTTCACAACCTCCCGACTGTCTCTCCTCTCGCAATGTTCTCAATCTCCCCACTGTCTCTCCTTTCTCAAGGTTCTCATCTCCCCACTGTCTCTCCTCTCTTAATGTTCTCCTTCTCCCGACTGTCTCTCCTCTCTCAATGTTCTCAATCTCCCCACTGCCTCTCCTCTCTCAATGTTCTCAATCTTCCCACTCTCTCTCCTCTCTCAATGTTCTCAAACTCCCCACTGTCTCTCCTCTCTCAATGTTCTCAATTCACCCACTGTCTCTCCTCTCAAGGTTCTCATCTCCGCACTGTCTCTCCTCTCTCAATGTTCACAACCTCCCGACTGTCTCTCCTCTCGCAATGTTCTCAATCTCCCCACTGTCTCTCCTTCTCAAGGTTCTCATCTCCCCACTGTCTCTCCTCTCTCAATGTTCTCATTCTCCCGACTGTCTCTCCTCTCTCAATGTTCTCAATCTCCCCACTGCCTCTCCTCGCTCATTGTTCTCAATTTAACCACTGTCTCTCTTCTCTGAATGATCTCAATCTCCCCACTGTCTCCTCTCTCAATGTTCTCAATCCCCCCACTGTCTCTCCTCTCTAAATGTTCTCAATCTCCCGACTGTCTCTCCTCTCTCAATGTTCTCAAACCCCCCACTTTCTCTCGTCTCTCAATGCTCTCAACCTCCCCACTGCCTCCTACCTCAATGTTCTCAATTCACCCACTATCTCTCCTCTCTCAATGGTCTGAATCTCCCCACTGTCTCTCCTCTCACAATGTTCACAACCTCCCGACTGTCTCTCCTCTCGCAATGATCTTAATCTCCGCACAGTCTCTCCTCTCTCAAGGATCTCATCTCCCCACTGTCTCTCCTCTCACAATGTTTTCAATCTCGTGACTGTCTCTCCTCTCTCAATGTTCTCAATCTCCCGACTGTCTCTCTTCTCTCAATGATTTCAATCTCCCCACTGTCTCTCCTCTCTCAATGTTCTCAATCTCCCGACTGTCTCTCCTCTCTCAATGTTCTCAATCTCCCGACTGCGTCTCCTCTCTCAATGGTCTCAAGCCCCCCACTGTCTCTCCTCTCACAATGTTCTCAATCTCCCCGCTGCCTCTCCTCTCTCAATGTTCTCAATCTTCCCACTGTCTCTCCTCTCGCAATGTTCTCAAACTCCCCACTGTCTCTCCACTCGCAATGTTCTCAATTCACCCACTGTCTCTCCTGTCTCAATGCTCTCAATCTCCCCACTGCCTCTTCTCGCTCAATGTTCTCAATTCACACACTATCTCTCCTCTCTCAATGTTCTTTATCTCCCCATTGCCTCTCCTCTCTCAATGTTCGCAATTTACCCACTGTCTCTCCTCTCTCAATGTTCTCAATCTCCCTACTGTCTCTCTTCTCTGAATGATCTCAATCTCCCCACTGTCTCTCCTCGCTCAACGTTCTCAATCTCCCACTGCCTCTTCTCTCTCAAAGTTTTCAATCTCCCCACTGTTTCTCCTCCCTCAATGCTCTCAATGTCCCCACTGCCTCTCCTCTCTCAATGCTCTCAAACTCCCCACTGTCTCTCCTCTCTCAATGTTCTCAATCTCCCGACTGTCTCTCCTCTCTCAATGTTTTCAATCACCCCATTGTCTGTCCTCGCTCAATGTTATCATCTTCCCACTGTCTCTCCTCTCCCAAGGTTCTCATCTCCCCACTGTCTCTCCTCTCTCAATGTTCTCAATCTCCCCACTGTCTCTCCTCTCTCAATGTGCTCCATCTCCCACTGTCTCTCCTCTCTCAATGTTCTCAATCCCCCTACCGTCTCTCCTCTCTCAATGATCTCACTCTCCCGACTGTGTCTCCTCTCTCAATGTTCTCAATCTCCCCACTGTCTCTCCTCTCTCTATGCTTTCAATCACCCCATTGTCTCTCCTCGCTCAATGTTATCATCTTCCCACTGTGTCTCCTCTCTCAAGGTTCTCAATCCCCCCACTGTCTCTCCTCTCTCAATGTTCTCAATCTCCCCAGTCTCTCTTCTCTCAATGTTCTCAATTTCCCCACTTTTTCTCCTCTCTCAATGTTCTCAACCTCCCCAATGTCTCTCCTCTCTCAATGTTCTCAATCCCCCTACTGGCTCTCCTCTCTCAATGTTCTCAATCTCCCCACTGTCTCTTCTCTCTCAATGTTCTCAATCTCCCCAATGTCTCTCCTCTCTCAATGTTCTCAATCCCCCTACTGGCTCTCCTCTCTCAATGTTCTCAATCTCCCCACTGTCTCTTCTCTCTCAATGTTCTCAATCTCCCCACTGTCTCTCCTCGCTCAACGTTCTCAATCTCCCCACTGTCTCACCTCGCTCAACGTTCTCAATCTCCCCACTGTCTCTCCTCTCTCAATGTTCTCATCTCCCCACTGTCTCTCCTCTCTCAATGTTCTCAATCCCCCCACTGTCTCTCCTCGCTCAACGTTCTCAATCTCCCCACTGTCTCACCTCGCTCAACGTTCTCAATCTCCCCACTGTCTCTCCTCTCTCAATGTTCTCAATCCCCCCATTGTCTCTCCTCTCTCAATGTTCTCATCTCCCCACTGTCTCTCCTCTCTCAATGTTCTCAATCCGCCCACTGTCTCTCCTCTCTCAATGTTCTCAATCTCCTGACTGTCTCTCCTCTCTCAATGTTCTCAATCTCCCCACTGTCTCTCCTCTCTCAATGTTCTCACTCTCCCCACTGTCTCTCCTCTCTCAATGTTCTCAATCTCCCGGCTGTCTCTCCTCGCTCAACGTTCTCAATCTCCCCACTCTCTCACCTCGCTCAACGTTCTCAATCTCCCCACTGCCTCTCCTCTCTCAATGTTCTCAATCTTCCCACTGTCTCTCCTCTCTCAATGTTCTCAATCCCCCCACTGTTTGTCCTCTCTCAATGTTCTCAAACTCCCCACTGTCTTTCCTCTCTCAATGTTCTCAATTCACCCACTGTCTCTCCTCTCTCAATGCTTTCAATCACCCCATTGTCTCTCCTCGCTCAATTTTATCATCTTCCCACTGTCTCCCCTCTCTCAATGTTCTCAATCACCCTCCAGTCTCTCCTGTCTCAATCTCCCCACTGTCTCTCCTCTCTCAATGTTCTGAATCTCCCCACTATCTCTCCTCTCTCAATGTTCTCAATCTCCCCACTGTCTCTCCTCTCTCAATGTTCTCAATCTCCCCACTGTCTCTCCTCTCTCAATGTTCTCAATCTCCGACTGTCTCCCCTCTCTCAATGTTCTCAATCTCCCCACTGTCTCTCCTCTCTCAATGTTCTCAATCTCCCCACTGTCTATCCTCTCTCAATGTTCTCAATCTCCGACTGTCTCTCCTCTCTCAATGTTCTCAATCCACTCGCTGTCTCTCCTCTCTCAATGTTCTCAACCTCCCGACTGTCTCACTCACTCAATCTTCTCAATCTCCCCACAGTCTCTCCTCTCTCAATGTTCTCAATACCCCCACTGTCTCTCCTCTCTCAATGTTCACAATCTCCCCACTGTCTCTCCTCTCTCAATCTTTTCAATCTCCCCACTGTCTCTCCTCTCTCAATGTTCTCAATCTCCCCACTGTCTCTCCTCTCTCAATGTCCTCAATCTCCCCATTGTCTCTCCTCTCTCAATGCTCTCAATCTCCGCACTGTCTCTCCTCGCTCAATGCTCTCAATTCACCCACTGTCTCTCCTCTCTCAATGTTTTCAATCACCCTATTGTCTCTCCTCGCTCAATATTATCATCTTCCCACTGTCTCTCCTCTCTCAAGGTTCTCATCTCCCCACTGTCTCTCCTCTCTCAATGTTCTCAATCTCCTGACTGTCTCCCCTCTCTCAATGTTCTCAATCTCCCTACAGTCTCTCCTGTCTCAATCTCCCCACTGTCTCTCCTCTCTCAATGTTCTCAATCTCCCCACTGTCTCTCCTCTCTCAATGTTCTCAATCTCCGACTGTCTCCCCTCTCTCAATGTTCTCAATCTCCCCACTGTCTCTCCTCTCTCAATGTTCTCAATCTCTGACTGTCTCTCCTCTCTCAATGTTCTCAATCCACTCGCTGTCTCTCCTCTCTCAATGTTCTCAACCTCCCGACTGTCTCACTCACTCAATGTTCTCAATCTCCCCACAGTCTCTCCTCTCTCAATGTTCTCAATCCCCCCACTGTCTCTCCTCTCTCAATCTTTTCAATCTCCCCACTGTCTCTCCTCTCTCAATGCTCTCAATCTCCGCACTGTCTCTCCTCTCTCAATGCTCTCAATCTCCGCACTGTCTCTCCTCTCACTCTGTTTTCACAGTCCAGGGAAAATATCTTGACAAATAGTTGTCATAAAGGCTACATTTTGGTGAATGATAATGAATTAGATTAGCAGGGGCACAATCACAAATTGTTCTTACCTGTTCTTCTGGAGTAATTCTTTATTCAACAACTTCTCCATCAACCCAGCCTCAATCTGGTCAAAAATCCTGCTGACTGCATCAAACATATTCACCTCCATCATGTCAATCACAAGCATCTTCCCGTACCTCGAGGAAAATAGACAATCAGTTAGCTATCCCCCTCCTCACTTTCCCCCTCCCCACTCTCCCCCTCCCCACTCTCCCCCTCCCGGCACTCACCCTCCTCACTCTCCCCCTCCCCACTCTCCCCCTCCCCACTCTCCCCCTCCCCACTCTCCCCCTCCCCATTCTCCCCTCCTCACTCTCCCCCTCCCCGCTCTCCCCCTCCCCACTCTCCCCCTCCCGGCACTCACCCTCCTCACTCTCCCCCTCCGCATTCTCCCCTCGTCACTCTCCCCCTCCCCGCTCTCCCCCTCCCCATTCTCCCCTCCTCACTCTCCCCCTCCCCGCTCTCCCCCTCCCCGCTCTCACGCTCCCCACTCTCCCCCACCCGGCTCTCCCCCTCCCGGCTCTCCCCCTCCCCACTCTCCCCCTCCCCACTCTCCCCCCTCCCGGCACTCACCCTCCACACTCTCCCCCTCCCCATTCTCATCCTCCTCACTGTCCACCTCCCCACTCTCCCCCTCCTCACTCTACCCCTCCCCACTCTCCCCTCCACGCTCTCCCCCTCCACACTCTCCCCCTCCCCATTCTCATCCTCCTCACTGTCCACCTCCACACTCTCCCCCTCATCACTCTACCCCTCCCCACTCTCCCCTCCCCGCTCTCCCCCTCCTCACTCTCCCCCTCCTCACTCTCCCCCTCCTCACTCTCCCCCTCCTCACTCTCCCCCTCCCCGCTCTCCCCCTCCCCACTCTCCCCCTCCCCACTCTCCCCCTCCCCACTCTCCCCCTCCCCACTCTCCCCCTCCCCATTCTCCCCACCTCACTCTCCCCCTCCCCGCTCTCTCCCTCCCCACTCTCCCCCTCCCCATTCTCCCCTCCTCACTCACCCCCTCCCAGCTCTCCCCCTCCCCACTCTCCCCCTCCCCACTCTCCCCCTCCCGGCACTCACCCTCCACACTCTCCCCCTCCTCACTCTCCCCACCTCACTCTCCCCTCCTCACTCTCCCCCTCCTCACTCTCCCCCTCCTCACTCTCTCCTCCTCACTCTCTCCTCCTCACTCTCCCCCTCCTCACTCGCCCCCTCCTCACTCTCCCCCTCCTCACTCTCCCCTCCTCACTCTCCCCCTCCTCACACTCCCCCTCCCCATTCTCCCCTCCTCACTCTCCCCCTCCCGGCTCTCCCCCTCCCCACTCTCCCCCTCCCTACTCTCCCCCCTCCCGGCACTCACCCTCCACACTGTCCCCCTCCCCATTCTCATCCTCCTCACTGTCCACCTCCCCACTCTCCCCCTCCTCACTCTACCCCTCCACACTCTCCCCTCCCCGCTCTCCCCCTCCTCACTCTCCCCCTCCCCACTCTCCCCCTCCTCACTCTACCCCTCCACACTCTCCCCTCCCCGCTCTCCCCCTCCTCACTCTCCCCCTCCTCACTCTCCCACTCCTCACTCTCCCCCTCCTCACTCTCCCCCTCCTCACTCTCCACCTCCCCACTCTCCCCCTCCTCACTCTCCCCCTCCTCACTCTCCCCCTCCTCACTCTCCCCCTCCTCACTCTCCCCTCCTCACTCTCCCCCTCCTCACTCTCCCCCTCCCCACTCTCCCCTCCCCATTCTCCCCCTCCCCACTCTCCCCCTCCACACTCTCCCCTCCTCACTCTCCCCCTCCACACTCTCCCCTCCTCACTCTCCCCTCCTCACTCTCCCCCTCCTCACTCTATCCCTCCTCACTCTCCCCTCCTCACTCTCCCCCTCCTCATTCACCCCCTCCTCACTCTCCCCTCCACACTCTCCCCTCCTCACTCTCCCCTCCACACTCTCCCCTCCCCACTCTCCCCCTCCACACTCCCCCCTCCTCACTCTCCCCTCCTCACTCTCCCCCTCATCACTCTCCCCTCCTCACTCTCCCCTCCTCACTCTCCCCTCCTCACTCTCCCCTCCTCACTCTCCCCTCCTGACTCTCCCCTCCTGACTCTCCCCTCCTGACTCTCCCCCTCCTCACCCTCCCCCTCCTCACCCTCCCCCTCCTCACTCTCCCCTCCTCACTCTCCCCTCCTCACGCTCCCCTCCTGACTCTCCCCTCCTGACGAACCCCCTCCTCACTCTCCCCTCCTCACTCTCCCCTCCACACTCTCCCCTCCCCACTCTCACCCTCCTCGCTCTCCCCGGCCTCACTCTCCCCTCCTCACTCACTCCCTGCTCACTCTCCCCTCCTCACTCTCGCCTCCTCACTCTCCCCTCCTCACTCTCCCCTCCACACTCCCCCCTCCTCACTCTCCCCTCCTCACTCTCCCCTCCTCACTCTCTCCTCCTCACTCTCCCCTCCTCACTCTCCCCTCCTCACTCTCGCCTCCTCACTCTCGCCTCCTCACTCTCCCCTCCACACTCTCCCCTCCACACTCCCCCCTCCACACTCTCCCCTCCTCACTCTCCCCCTCCACACTCTCCCCCTCCACACTCTCCCCTCCCCACTCTCGCCTCCTCACTCTCCCATCCTCACTCTCCCCCTCCTCACTCTCCCCTCCTCACTCTCCCCTCCTCACTCTCCCCTCCTCACTCCCCCCTCCTCACTCTCCCCCTCCTCACTCTCCCCTCCTCACTCTCCCCCCTCCCGGCACTCCCCCTCCTCACTCTCCCCCTCCTCACTCTCCCCTCCTCACCCTAACCCTCCCCACTCTCCCCCTCCTCACTCTCCCCCTCCTCACTCTCCCCCTCCTCACTCTCCCCCTCCTCACTCTCCCCCTCCTCACTCTCCCCTCCTCACTCTCCCCCTCCCCACTTTCCCCCTCCTCACTCTACCCTCCTCACTCTCCCCCTCCTCACTCTCCCCCTCCTCACTCTCCCCCTCCTCACTCTCCCCCTCCTCACGCTCCCCCTCCTCACTCTCCCCTCCTCACTCTCCCCCTCCTCACTCTCCCCCTCGCCACTCTCCCCCTCCCCACTCTCCCCTCCTCGCTCTCCCCTCCTCGCTCTCGCCTCCCCGCTCTCCCCCTCCTCACTCTCCCCCTCCTCACTCTCCCCCTCCTCACTCTATCCCTCCTCACTCTCCCCCTCCTCACTCTCCCCCTCCCCACTCTCCCCTCCTCACTCTCCCCCTCCACACTCTCCCCTCCTCACTCTCCCCCTCCTCACTCTCCCCTCCTCACTCTCCCCTCCACTCTCTCCCCTCGCCACTCTCCCCCTCCACACTCCCCCCTCCTCACTCTCCCCCTCCTCACTCTCCCCTCTTCACTCTCCCCTCCTCACTCTCCCCTCCTCACTCTCCCCCTCCTCACTCTCCCCCACCCCACTCTCCCCTCCTCACTCTCCCCCTCCTCACTCTCCCCCTCCTCACTCTCCCCTCCTCACTCTCCCCCACCCCACTCTCCCCTCCTCACTCTGCTCTCCTCACTCTCCCCTCCTCACTCTCCCCCTCCTCACTCTCCCCCTCCCCACTCTCCCCTCCTCACTCTACCCCTCCACACTCTCCCCTCCCCGCTCTCCCCCTCCTCACTCTCCCCTCCTCACTCTCCCACTCCTCACTCTCCCCCTCCTCACTCTCCCCCTCCTCACTCTCCACCTCCCCACTCTCCCCCTCCTCACTCTCCCCCTCCTCACTCTCCCCCTCCTCACTCTCCCCCTCCTCACTCTCCCCTCCTCACTCTCCCCCTCCTCACTCTCCCCCTCCCCACTCTCCCCTCCCCATTCTCCCCCTCCCCACTCTCCCCTCCTCACTCTCCCCCTCCACACTCTCCCCTCCTCACTCTCCCCTCCTCACTCTCCCCTCCTCACTCTCCCCCTCCTCACTCTATCCCTCCTCACTCTCCCCTCCTCACTCTCCCCCTCCTCATTCACCCCCTCCTCACTCTCCCCTCCACACTCTCCCCTCCTCACTCTCCCCTCCACACTCTCCCCTCCCCACTCTCCCCCTCCACACTCCCCCCTCCTCACTCTCCCCTCCTCACTCTCCCCCTCATCACTCTCCCCTCCTCACTCTCCCCTCCTCACTCTCCCCTCCTCACTCTCCCCTCCTCACTCTCCCCTCCTGACTCTCCCCTCCTGACTCTCCCCTCCTGACTCTCCCCCTCCTCACCCTCCCCCTCCTCACCCTCCCCCTCCTCACTCTCCCCTCCTCACTCTCCCCTCCTCACGCTCCCCTCCTGACTCTCCCCTCCTGACGAACCCCCTCCTCACTCTCCCCTCCTCACTCTCCCCTCCACACTCTCCCCTCCCCACTCTCACCCTCCTCGCTCTCCCCGGCCTCACTCTCCCCTCCTCACTCACCCCCTGCTCACTCTCCCCTCCTCACTCTCGCCTCCTCACTCTCCCCTCCTCACTCTCCCCTCCACACTCCCCCCTCCTCACTCTCCCCTCCTCACTCTCCCCTCCTCACTCTCTCCTCCTCACTCTCCCCTCCTCACTCTCCCCTCCTCACTCTCGCCTCCTCACTCTCGCCTCCTCACTCTCCCCTCCACACTCTCCCCTCCACACTCCCCCCTCCTCACTCTCCCCTCCTCACTCTCCCCCTCCACACTCTCCCCCTCCACACTCTCCCCTCCCCACTCTCGCCTCCTCACTCTCCCATCCTCACTCTCCCCCTCCTCACTCTCCCCTCCTCACTCTCCCCTCCTCACTCTCTCCTCCTCACTCTCCCCTCCTCACTCTCCCCTCCTCACTCTCGCCTCCTCACTCTCGCCTCCTCACTCTCCCCTCCACACTCTCCCCTCCACACTCCCCCCTCCACACTCTCCCCCTCCTCACTCTCCCCTCCTCACTCTCCCCTCCTCACTCCCCCCTCCTCACTCTCCCCCTCCTCACTCTCCCCTCCTCACTCTCCCCTCCTCACTCTCCCCCTCCCCACTCTCCCCCCTCCCGGCACTCCCCCTCCTCACTCTCCCCCTCCTCACTCTCCCCTCCTCACCCTAACCCTCCCCACTCTCCCCCTCCTCACTCTCCCCCTCCTCACTCTCCCCCTCCTCACTCTCCCCCTCCTCACTCTCCCCCTCCTCACTCTCCCCTCCTCACTCTCCCCCTCCCCACTTTCCCCCTCCTCACTCTCCCCCTCCTCACTCTCCCCCTCCTCACGCTCCCCCTCCTCACGCTCCCCCTCCTCACTCTCCCCCTCCTCACTCTCCCCCTCCCCACTCTCCCCTCCTCGCTCTCGCCTCCCCGCTCTCCCCCTCCTCACTCTCCCCCTCCTCACTCTCCCCCTCCTCACTCTCCCCCTCCTCACTCTCCCCCTCCTCACTGTCCCCTACTCACTCTCCCCCTCCTCACTCTATCCCTCCTCAGTCTCCCCTCCTCACTCTCCCCCTCCTCACTCTCCCCCTCCCCACTCTCCCCTCCTCACTCTCCCCCTCCTCACTCTCCCCTCCTCACTCTCCCCTCCACTCTCTCCCCTCGCCACTCTCCCCCTCCACACTCCCCCCTCCTCACTCTCCCCCTCCTCACTCTCCCCCTCCTCACTCTCCCCTCTTCACTCTCCCCTCCTCACTCTCCCCTCCTCACTCTCCCCTCCTCACTCTCCCCCTCCTCACTCTCCCCCACCCCACTCTCCCCTCCTCACTCTCCCCCTCCTCACTCTCCCCCTCCTCACTCTCCCCTCCTCACTCTCCCCCACCCCACTCTCCCTTCCTCACTCTGCTCTCCTCACTCTCCCCTCCTCACTCTCCCCCTCCTCACTCTCCCCTCCTCACTCTCCCCTCCTCACTCTCCCCCTCCTCACTCTCCCCCTCCCCACTCTCCCCTCCTCACTCTCCCCTCCTCACTCTCCCCCTCCACACTCCCCCCCTCCACACTCCCCCGTCCTCACTCTCCCCCTCCTCGCTCCCCCCTCCTCACTCTCCCCCTCCACACTCACCCCCTCCTCACTCTCCCCTCCTCACTCTCCCCCTCCCCACTCTCCCCCTCCTCACTACCCCCTCCCCACTCTCCCCTCCTCGCTCTCGCCTCCCCGCTCTCCCCCTTCTCACTCTCCCCCTCCTCACTCTCCCCCTCCTCACTCTATCCCTCCTCACTCTCCCCCTCCTCACTCTCCCCCTCCTCACTCTATCCCTCCTCACTCTCCCCTCCTCACTCTCCCCCTCCTCACTCTCCCCCTCCCCACTCTCCCCTCCTCACTCTCCCCCTCCACTCTCCCCTCCCCACTCTCCCCCTCCTCACTCTCCCCTCCTCACTCTCCCCTCCCCACTCTCCCCCTCCACACTCCCCCCTCCTCACTCTCCCCTCCTCACTCTCCCCCTCCTCACGCTCCCCTTCTCACTCTCCCCCTCCTCACTCTCCCCTCCTCACTCTCCCCTCCTCACTCTCCCCTCCTCACTCTCCCCCTCCACACTCTCCCCTCCCCACTCTCCCCCTCCACACTCTCCCCCTCCACACTCTCCCCCTCCTCACTCTCCCCTCCTCACTCTCCCCTCCTCACTCTCCCCTCCTCACTCTCCCCCTCCACACTCTCCCCTCCCCACTCTCCCCCTCCACACTCCCACATCCTCACTCTCCCCTCCTCACTCTCCCCCTCCTCACTCTCCCCTCCTCACTCTCCCCTCCTCACTCTCCCCCTCCTCACGCTCCCCTTCCCACTCTCCCCTCCTCACTCTCCCCCTCCTCACTCTCCCCTCCTCACTCTCCCCTCCTCACTCTCCCCCTCCACACTCTCCCCTCCCCACTCTCCCCCTCCACACTCTCCCCCTCCACACTCTCCCCCTCCTCACTCTCCCCTCCTCACTCTCCCCTCCTCACTCTCCCCTCCTCACTCTCCCCTTCCACACTCTCCCCTCCCCACTCTCCCCCTCCACACTCCCACCTCCTCACTCTCCCCTCCTCACTCTCCCCCTCCTCACTCTCCCCTCCTCACTCTCCCCTCCTCACTCTCCCCTCCTCAATCTCCCCCTCCTCACTCTCCCCTCCTCACTCTATCCCTCCTCACTCTCCCCCTCCTCACTCTCCCCCTCCTCGCTCTCCCCCTCCTCACTCTCCCCTCCTCACTGTCCGCTACTCACTCTCCCCCTCCTCACTCTATCCCTCCTCACTCTCCACTCCTCACTCTCCCCCTCCTCACTCTCCCCCTCCCCACTCTCCCCTCCTCACTCTCCCCCTCCACTCTCCCCTCCCCACTCTCCCCCTCCTCACTCTCCCCTCCTCACTCTCCCCTCCCCACTCTCCCCCTCCACACTCCCCCCTCCTCACTCTCCCCTCCTCACTCTCCCCCTCCTCACGCTCCCCTTCCCACTCTCCCCTCCTCACTCTCCCCTTCCTCACTCTCCCCTCCTCACTCTCCCCTCCTCACTCTCCCCCTCCACACTCTCCCCTCCCCACTCTCCCCCACCACACTCTCCCCCTCCACACTCTCCCCCTCCTCACTCTCCCCTCCTCACTCTCCCCTCCTCACTCTCCCCTCCTCACTCTCCCCTTCCACACTCTCCCCTCCCCACTCTCCCCCTCCACACTCCCACCTCCTCACTCTCCCCTCCTCACTCTCCCCCGCCTCACTCTCCCCTCCTCACTCTCCCCTCCTCACTCTCCCCTCCTCACTCTCCCCCTCCTCACTCTCCCCTCCTCACTGTCCCCTCCTCACTCTCCCCTCCTCACTCTCCCCTCCTCACGCTCCCCCTCCTCACGCTCCCCCTTCCCACTCTCCCCTCCTCACTGTCCCCTCCTCACTCTCCCCCTCCTCACTCTCCCCTCCTCACTGTCCCCTCCTCACTCTCCCCTCCTCACTCTCCCCTCCTCACTCTCCCCTCCTCACGCTCCCCCTCCTCACGCTCCCCTTCCCACTCTCCCCTCCTCACTCTCCCCCTCCTCACTCTCCCCCTCCTCACTCTCCCCCTCCTCACTCTCCCCTCCTCACTCTCCCCTCCCCACTCTCCCCCTCCACACTCTTCCCCTCCTCACTCTCCCCTCCTCACTCTTCCCTCCTCACTCTCCCCTCCTCACTCTCCCCTCCTCACTCTCCCCCTCCTCACTCTCCCGTCCTCACTCTCCCCTCCTCACTCTCCCCTCCTCACTCTCCCCCTCCTCACTCTCCCCCTCCTCACTCTCCCCTCCTCACTCTCCCCCTCCTCACTCTCCCCTCCTCACTCTATCCCTCCTCACTCTCCCCCTCCTCACTCTCCCCCTCCTCGCTCTCCCCCTCCTCACTCTCCCCTCCTCACTGTCCGCTACTCACTCTCCCCCTCCTCACTCTATCCCTCCTCACTCTCCACTCCTCACTCTCCCCCTCCACTCTCCCCTCCCCACTCTCCCCCTCCTCACTCTCCCCTCCTCACTCTCCCCTCCTCACTCTCCCCTCCTCACTGTCCCCTCCTCACTCTCCCCTCCCCACTCTCCCCCTCCACACTCTCCCCCTCCACACTCTCCCCCTCCTCACTCTCCCCTCCTCACTCTCCCCTCCTCACTCTCCCCTTCCACACTCTTCCCTCCCCACTCTCCCCCTCCACACTCCCACCTCCTCACTCTCCCCTCCTCACTCTCCCCCTCCTCACTCTCCCCTCCTCACTCTCCCCTCCTCACTCTCCCCCTCCTCACTCTCCCCTCCTCACTCTCCCCCTCCTCACTCTCCCCTCCTCACTCTATCCCTCCTCACTCTCCCCCTCCTCACTCTCCCCCTCCTCGCTCTCCCCCTCCTCACTCTATCCCTCCTCACTCTCCACTCCTCACTCTCCCCCTCCTCACTCTCCCCCCTCCCCACTCTCCCCTCCTCACTCTCCCCCTCCACTCTCCCCTCCCCACTCTCCCCCTCCTCACTCTCCCCTCCTCACTCTCCCCTCCCCACTCTCCCCCTCCACACTCCCCCCTCCTCACTCTCCCCTCCTCACTCTCCCCCTCCTCACGCTCCCCTTCCCACTCTCCCCTCCTCACTCTCCCCCTCCTCACTCTCCCCTCCTCACTCTCCCCTCCTCACTCTCCCCTCCTCACTCTCCCCTCCCCACTCTCCCCTCCCCACTCTCCCGCTCCACACTCTCCCCCTCCACACTCTCCCCTCCACACTCTCCCCCTCCTCACTCTCCCCTCCTCACTCTCCCCTCCTCACTCTCCCCTCCTCACTCTCCCCTTCCTCACTCTCCCCCTCCCCACTCTCCCCCTCCACACTCCCACCTCCTCACTCTCCCCTCCTCACTCTCCCCTCCTCACTCTCCCCTCCTCACTCTCCCCCTCCTCACTCTCCCCTCCTCACTCTCCCCTCCTCACTCTCCCCTCCTCACTCTCCCCTCCTCACTCTCCCCTCCTCACTCTCCCCTCCTCACTCTCCCCTCCTCACGCTCCCCCTCCTCACGCTCCCCCTTCCCACTCTCCCCTCCTCACTCTCCCCCTCCACACTCTCCCCCTCCTCACTCTCCCCTCCTCACTCTCCCCCTCCACACTCTCCCCTCCCCACTCTCCCCCTCCACACTCTTCCCCTCCTCACTCTCCCCTCCTCACTCTCCCCTCCTCACTCTCCCCTACTCACTCTCCCCTCCTCACTCTCCCCACCTCACTCTTCCCTCCTCACTCTCCCCCTCCACTCTCTCCCCTCCCCACTCTCCCCCTCCACACTCCCACCTCCTCACTCTCCCCTCCTCACTCTCCCCTCCTCACTCTCCCCTCCTCACTCTCCCCCTCCTCACTCTCCCGTCCTCACTCTCCCCTCCTCACTCTCCCCTCCTCACTCTCCCCCTCCTCACTCTCCCCCTCCCCACTCTCCGCTCCTCACTCTCCCCCTCCTCACTCTCCCCCTCCTCACTCTCCCCCTCCTCACTCTCCCCTCCTCACTCTCCCCTCCTCACTCTCCCCTCCTCACGCTCCCCCTCCTCACGCTCCCCCTCCTCACGCTCCCCCTTCCCACTCTCCCCTCCTCAGCTCCCCCTCCTCACTCTCCCCCTCCTCACTCTCCCCTCCTCACTCTCCCCCTCCACACTCTCCCCTCCCCACTCTCCCCCTCCTCACTCTCCCCCTCCCCACGCTCCGCTCCTCACTCTCCGCTCCTCACTCTCCCCCTCCTCACTCTCCCCCTCCTCACTCTCCCCCTCCTCACTCTCCCCCTCCTCACTCTCCCCCTCCTCACTCTCCCCTCCTCACTGTCCCCTCCTCACTCTCCCCCTCCTCACTCTCCCCTCCTCACTCTCCCCTCCTCACGCTCCCCCTCCTCACGCTCCCCCTCCTCACGCTCCCCCTTCCCACTCTCCCCTCCTCAGCTCCCCCTCCTCACTCTCCCCCTCCTCACTCTCCCCTCCTCACTCTCCCCTCCTCACTCTCCCCTCCTCACTCTCCCCTCCTCACTCTCCCCTCCTCACGCTCCCCTCCTCACGCTCCCCCTCCTCACGCTCCCCCTCCTCACGCTCCCCCTTCCCACTCTCCCCTCCTCAGCTCCCCCTCCTCACTCTCCCCCTCCTCACTCTCCCCTCCTCACTCTCCCCCTCCACACTCTCCCCTCCCCACTCTCCCCCTCCACACTCCCCCCTCCTCACTCTCCCCTCCTCACTCTCCCCTCCTCACTCTCCCCCTCCTCACTCTCCCCTCCTCAATCTCCCCTCCTCACTCTCCCCTCCTCATTCTCCCCCTCCACCCTCTCC
The DNA here is from genome assembly GCF_047496885.1 of Scyliorhinus torazame. NCBI lineage: Eukaryota > Metazoa > Chordata > Chondrichthyes > Carcharhiniformes > Scyliorhinidae > Scyliorhinus > Scyliorhinus torazame. The sequence goes on along the minus strand of NW_027308302.1, from coordinate 3,804 downwards.
CCTCCCCACTCTCCCCCTCCACACTCCCCCCTCCTCACTCTCCCCTCCTCACTCTCCCCTCCTCACTCTCCCCTCCTCACTCTCCCCTCCTCACTCTCCCCCTCCTCACTCTCCCCCTCCTCACTCTCCCCTCCTCACTCTCCCCTCCTCACTCTCCCCCTCCTCACTCTCCCGTCCTCACTCTCCCCTCCTCACTCTCCCCTCCTCACTCTCCCCCTCCTCACTCTCCCCCTCCCCACTCTCCGCTCCTCACTCTCCCCCTCCTCACTCTCCCCTCCTCACTCTCCCCTCCTCACTCTCCCCTCCTCACTGTCCCCTCCTCACTCTCCCCTCCTCACTCTCCCCTCCTCACTCTCCCCCTCCTCACGCTCCCCCTCCTCAGCTCCCCCTCCTCACTCTCCCCCTCCACACTCTCCCCCTCCACACTCTCCCCTCCCCACTCTCCCCCTCCTCACTCTTCCCCTCCTCACTCACCCTCCTCACTCTCCCCTCCTCACTCTCCCCTCCTCACTCTCCCCTCCTCACTCACCCCTCCTCACTCTCCCCCTCCACCCTCTCCCCTCCCCACTCTCCCCCTCCACACTCCCACCTCCTCACTCTCCCCTCCTCACTCTCCCCCTCCTCACTCTCCCCTCCTCACTCTCCCCTCCTCACTCTCCCCTCCTCACTCTCCCCTCCTCACTCTCCCCCTCCTCACTCTCCCTCCTCACTCTCCCCTCCTCACTCTCCCCTCCTCACTCTCCCCTCCTCACTCTCCCCTCCTCACTCTCCCCTCCTCACTCTCCCCTCCTCACTCTCCCCCTCCTCACTCTCCCCCTCCTCACTCTCCCCCTCCCCAATCTCCCCTCCTCACTCTCCCCCTCCTCACTCTCCCCCTCCTCACTCCCCCTCCTCACTCTCCCTCCTCACTCTCCCCTCCTCACTCTCCCCCTCCTCACTCTCCCGTCCTCACTCTCCCCTCCTCACTCTCCCCTCCTCACTCTCCCCCTCCTCACTCTCCCCCTCCCCACTCTCCGCTCCTCACTCTCCCCTCCTCACTCTCCCCCTCCTCACTCTCCCCTCCTCACTCTCCCCCTCCTCACTCTCCCCTCCTCACTCTATCCCTCCTCACTCTCCCCCTCCTCACTCTCCCCCTCCTCGCTCTCCCCCTCCTCACTCTCCCCTCCTCACTGTCCGCTACTCACTCTCCCCCTCCTCACTCTATCCCTCCTCACTCTCCACTCCTCACTCCTCCCCCTCCACTCTCCCCTCCCCACTCTCCCCCTCCTCACTCTCCCCTCCTCACTCTCCCCTCCTCACTCTCCCCTCCTCACTGTCCCCTCCTCACTCTCCCCTCCTCACTCTCCCCTCCCCACTCTCCCCCTCCACACTCTCCCCCTCCACACTCTCCCCCTCCTCACTCTCCCCTCCTCACTCTCCCCTCCTCACTCTCCCCTTCCACACTCTTCCCTCCCCACTCTCCCCCTCCACACTCCCACCTCCTCACTCTCCCCTCCTCACTCTCCCCCTCCTCACTCTCCCCTCCTCACTCTCCCCTCCTCACTCTCCCCCTCCTCACTCTCCCCTCCTCACTCTCCCCCTCCTCACTCTCCCCTCCTCACTCTATCCCTCCTCACTCTCCCCCTCCTCACTCTCCCCCTCCTCGCTCTCCCCCTCCTCACTCTATCCCTCCTCACTCTCCACTCCTCACTCTCCCCCTCCTCACTCTCCCCCCTCCCCACTCTCCACTCCTCACTCTCCCCCTCCACTCTCCCCTCCCCACTCTCCCCCTCCTCACTCTCCCCTCCTCACTCTCCCCTCCCCACTCTCCCCCTCCACACTCCCCCCTCCTCACTCTCCCCTCCTCACTCTCCCCTCCTCACTCTCCCCCTCCACACTCCCCCCTCCTCACTCTCCCCCTCCACTCTCCCCTCCCCACTCTCCCCCTCCTCACTCTCCCCTCCTCACTCTCCCCTCCCCACTCTCCCCCTCCACACTCCCCCCTCCTCACTCTCCCCTCCTCACTCTCCCCCTCCTCACTCTCCCCTCCTCACTCTCCCCCTCCTCACTCTCCCCTCCTCACTCTATCCCTCCTCACTCTCCCCTCCTCACGCTCCCCCTCCTCACGCTCCCCCTTCCCACTCTCCCCTCCTCACTCTCCCCCTCCACACTCTCCCCCTCCTCACTCTCCCCTCCCCACTCTCCCCCTCCACACTCTTCCCCTCCTCACTCTCCCCTCCTCACTCTCCCCTCCTCACTCTCCCCTACTCACTCTCCCCTCCTCACTCTCCCCACCTCACTCTTCCCTCCTCACTCTCCCCCTCCACTCTCTCCCCTCCCCACTCTCCCCCTCCACACTCCCACCTCCTCACTCTCCCCTCCTCACTCTCCCCTCCTCACTCTCCCCTCCTCACTCTCCCCCTCCTCACTCTCCCGTCCTCACTCTCCCCTCCTCACTCTCCCCCTCCTCACACTCCCCCTCCTCACTCTCCCCCCTCCCCACTCTCCGCTCCTCACTCTCCCCCTCCTCACTCTCCCCCTCCTCACTCTCCCCCTCCTCACTCTCCCCTCCTCACTCTCCCCTCCTCACTCTCCCCTCCTCACGCTCCCCCTCCTCACGCTCCCCCTCCTCACGCTCCCCCTTCCCACTCTCCCCTCCTCAGCTCCCCCTCCTCACTCTCCCCCTCCTCACTCTCCCCTCCTCACTCTCCCCCTCCACACTCTCCCCTCCCCACTCTCCCCCTCCACACTCCCCCCTCCTCACTCTTCCCCTCCTCACTCTCCCCTCCCCACTCTCCCCCTCCACACTCCCACCTCCTCACTCTCCCCCTCCTCACTCTCCCCTCCTCACTCTCCCCCTCCACCCTCTCCCCTCCCCACTCTCCCCCTCCACACTCCCACCTCCTCACTCTCCCCTCCTCACTCTCCCCCTCCTCACTCTCCCCTCCTCACTCTCCCCTCCTCACTCTCCCCCTCCTCACTCTCCCCTCCTCACTCTCCCCCTCCTCACTCTCCCGTCCTCACTCTCCCCTCCTCACTCTCCCCTCCTCACTCTCCCCCTCCTCACTCTCCCCCTCCCCACGCTCCGCTCCTCACTCTCCGCTCCTCACTCTCCCCCTCCTCACTCTCCCCCTCCTCACTCTCCCCCTCCTAACTCTCCCCTCCTCACTCTCCCCTCCTCACTGTCCCCTCCTCACTCTCCCCTCCTCACTCTCCCCTCCTCACTCTCCCTCCTCACGCTCCCCCTCCACACGCTCCCCCTCCTCACGCTCCCCCTTCCCACTCTCCCCTCCTCAGCTCCCCCTCCTCACTCTCCCCCTCCTCACTCTCCCCTCCTCACTCTCCCCTCCTCACTCTCCCCTCCTCACTCTCCCCTCCTCACTCTCCCCTCCTCACTCTCCCCTCCTCACGCTCCCCTCCTCACGCTCCCCTCCTCACGCTCCCCCTCCTCACGCTCCCCCTTCCCACTCTCCCCTCCTCAGCTCCCCCTCCTCACTCTCCCCCTCCTCACTCTCCCCTCCTCACTCTCCCCCTCCACACTCTCCCCTCCCCACTCTCCCCCCTCCACACTCCCCCCTCCTCACTCTTCCCCTCCTCACTCTCCCCTCCTCACTCTCCCCTCCTCACTCTCCCCTCCTCACTCTCCCCTCCTCAATCTCCCCTCCTCACTCTCCCCTCCTCATTCTCCCCCTCCACCCTCTCCCCACTCTCCCCCTCCACACTCCCCCCTCCTCACTCTCCCCTCCTCACTCTCCCCTCCCCTCCCCTCCTCACTCTCCCCCTCCTCACTCTCCCCCTCCTCACTCTCCCCTCCTCACTCTCCCC